>NC_034181.2:6398538-6496038 GCF_002021735.2 Oncorhynchus kisutch
GACAGAGAGATGTGTTTAGAGGGAAGTAGCCTACAGGGACAGACAGACAGACAGACAGACAGACAGACAGACAGACAGACAGACAGACAGACAGACAGACAGACAGACAGACAGACAGACAGACAGACAGACAGACAGACAGACAGACAGACAGACAGACAGACAGACAGACAGACGTGTTTAGAGGGAATTAGCCTACAGGGACAGACAGACAGAGAGATGTGTTTAAAGGGAAGTAGCCTACAGGGACAGACAGACAGAGAGATGTGTTTAGAGGGAAGTAGCCTACAGCGATGGAGTGGAGAGATGAATATTTAAGATGATTAGAATCCCCATTAGCCGGCGCCAGTTAGTTAGACATTACAGGGAAAAAAGGACTTTGCAGTTAACATACATTTAAAAACAACATCATGTAGTGTGTCTGTGTGTATCTATCAGTACATACACACAGACAGTAGGTCACGTGGTGGCGGGTGCCCTGTTACTTTGTTCTTCCAACTTTTTTTGCTGTTCACTTCATGAGATGAGACTATTAATGAATTGCCCATCATTATAACACTGTACATAGCCATAATAGGACATTTTGAAATGTGTCTATTGATTTGAAACTTATGTGAGTGTAATGTTTACTGTTCACTTTAGAGAGAGAGAGAGAGAGAGAGAGAGACAGAGAGACAGAGAGAGAGAGAGAGAGAGAGAGAGAGAGAGAGAGAGAGAGACAGAGAGAGAGATGTTTCACAACCTGTTATGACTTGTCAGAAACCAGCTGTGTGATGTACCATATGCTAATCTTATTGAAGTATTGAGTGCTCTAGTATTCTGCATGTGCTATTGGGTTGTAGTCTGCACTGCTCTGTGTGTGACCAGTTTGGCCCGCTTGCAGTCTTGATTGATATGTATGATTGGTGTGTTCTGGTTGTAGTTTTCAGTACTCTGTGTTTGACTGGTGTGGTCTAGTTGTAGTTTCAGTGCTCTGTGTTTGACTGGTGTGGTCTAGTTGTAGTTTCAGTGCTCTGTGTTTGACTGGTGTGGTCTGGTTGTAGATTCAGTGCTCTGTGTTTGACTGGTGTGGTCTAGTTGTAGTTTCAGTGCTCTGTGTTTGACTGGTGTGGTCTAGTTGTAGTTTCAGTGCTCTGTGTTTGACTGGTGTGGTCTAGTTGTAGTTTCAGTGCTCTGTGTTTGACTGGTGTGGTCTGGTTGTAGATTCAGTGCTCTGTGTTTGACTGGTGTGGTCTGGTTGTAGATTCAGTGCTCTGTGTTTGACTGGTGTGGTCTAGTTGTAGTTTCAGTGCTCTGTGTTTGACTGGTGTGGTCTAGTTGTAGTTTCAGTGCTCTGTGTTTGACTGGTGTGGTCTGGTTGTAGTTTCAGTGCTCTGTGTTTGACTGGTGTGGTCTGGTTGTAGATTCAGTGCTCTGTGATTGACTGGTGTGGTCTGGTTGTAGATTCAGTGCTCTGTGTTTGACTGGTGTGGTCTGGTTGTAGATTCAGTGCTCTGTGTTTGACTGGTGTGGTCTAGTTGTAGTTTCAGTGCTCTGTGTTTGACTGGTGTGGTCTGGTTGTAGTTTCAGTGCTCTGTGTTTGACTGGTGTGGTCTGGTTGTAGATTCAGTGCTTTGTCTTTGACTGGTGTGGTCTGGTTGTAGATTCAGTGCTCTGTGTTTGACTGGTGTGGTCTGGTTGTAGATTCAGTGCTCTGTGATTGACTGGTGTGGTCTGGTTGTAGATTCAGTGCTCTGTGTTTGACTGGTGTGGTCTGGTTGTAGATTCAGTGCTCTGTGTTTGACTGGTGTGGTCTGGTTGTAGATTCAGTGCTCTGTGTTTGACTGGTGTGGTCTGGTTGTAGTTTCAGTGCTCTGTGTTTGACTGGTGTGTTCTGGTTGTAGATTCAGTGCTCTGTGTTTGACTGGTGTGGTCTAGTTGTAGTTTCAGTGCTCTGTGTTTGACTGGTGTGGTCTAGTTGTAGTTTCAGTGCTCTGTGTTTGACTGGTGTGGTCTGGTTGTAGTTTCAGTGCTCTGTGTTTGACTGGTGTGGTCTGGTTGTAGATTCAGTGCTCTGTGTTTGACTGGTGTGGTCTGGTTGTAGTTTCAGTGCTCTGTGTTTGACTGGTGTGGTCTGGTTGTAGTTGTTAGCGCTTTAGGTGTCCTGGGATCCACGGTGATGTTATCGGCAGAGCTGAGCCATGTGACAGATGCGTCAGCCTTGGGGGAAGGGGAGGGGCTACAGAGCTCTCTGGGTGATGAGGATGAGGAGGAACTGGATGAAGATATGTCAGGAGGTACACCTACAGACGGTACACCCAAAGGTAGGACTTGTCAGACAACCCCTCACCCCTAACCCCTCACCCCTCACCCCTAACCCCTAGTCCCTCACCCCTAACCCCTCACCCCCTAGTCCTTAGTACCCCCTCGCACCTAAGCCTTTGCTCCTAACCCCTAACCCCTCACCCCCAACCCCTCACCCCCACCCCCTAGTCCTTAGTACCCCCTCGCAACTAAGCCTTTGCCCCTAACCCCTACCCCCTACCCCCTAGTACTCTCTAGATCCTAACCCATAGCCTCCTCAATCTACACACAACACCCCATAATTACAAAATGATGACACCTGTCTATATAAGGTCCCACGGTTAACAGTGCATGGCGGAGCAAAAACCAAGCCATGAAGTCAAAGGAATTGTCCGTAGAGCTCCGAGACAGGATTGTTTCGAGGCACAGATCTGGGGAAGGGTACCAAAAAATATCTGCAGCATTGAAGGTCCCCAAGAACACAGTGGCATCCATCATTCTTAAACGGAAGAAGTTTGGAACCACCAAGACTCTTCCAAGAGCTGGCCGCCCGGACAAACTGAGCAATCGGGGGAGAAGGGCCTTGGTCAGGGAGGTGACCCAGCACCTGTTGTGGACAGATAGGAAACAGTGATCCTAAGCACACAACCAAGACAACACAGGAGTGGCTTTTGGGCAAATCTCTTAATGTCTTTGAGTGGCCCAGCCAGAGCCCGGACTTGAACCCTAAAGCCAAAACCTCATTTGTCCACCTTTCCCTCCAGTTCTCTGCTGCCTGCAACTGGAACGACTAGACTTTTATCTCCCTCACCAACTTTAAACATCTGCTATCTGAGCAGCTAAACGATCGCTGCAGCTGTACATAGTCCATCTGTAAATAGCCCACCCAATCTACCTACCTCATCCCCATACTGTTTTTATTTAATTTACTTTTCTGCTATTTTGCACACCAATATCTCTACCTGTACATCATCATCTGATCATTTATCACTCCAGTGTTAATCTGCTAAATTGTAATTATTCACTCCTATGGCCTATTTATTGCCTACCTCGTCATGCCTTTTGCACACAATATATATAGATTTTCTTTTCTACTATGTTATTGACTTGTTTATTGTTTACTCCATGGGTAACTCTGTGTTGTTGTCTGTTCACACTGCTATGCTTTATCTTGGCCAGGTCGCAGTTGTAAATGAGAACTTGTTCTCAACTGGACTACCTGGTTAAATAAAGGTGTTCTCAACTGGACTACCTGGTTAAATAAAGGTGTTCTCAACTAACCTACCTGGTTAAATAAAGGTGTTCTCAACTAGCCTACCTGGTTAAATAAAGGTGTTCTCAACTAGCCTACCTGGTTAAATAAAGGTGTTCTCAACTAGCCTACCTGGTTAAATAAAGGTGTTCTCAACTAGCCTACCTGGTTAAATAAAGGTGTTCTCAACTAGCCTACCTGGTTAAATAAAGGTGTTCTCAACTAGCCTACCTGGTTAAATAAAGGTGTTCTCAACTAGCCTACCTGGTTAAATAAAGGTGTTCTCAACTAGCCTACCTGGTTAAATAAAGGTGTTCTCAACTAGCCTACCTGGTTAAATAAAGGTGTTCTCAACTAGCCTACCTGGTTAAATAAAGGTGTTCTCAACTAGCCTCCCTGGTTAAATAAAGGTGTTCTCAACTAGCCTCCCTGGTTAAATAAAGGTGTTCTCAACTAGCCTCCCTGGTTAAATAAAGGTGTTCTCAACTAGCCTACCTGGTTAAATAAAGGTGTTCTCAACTAGCCTACCTGGTTAAATAAAGGTGTTCTCAACTAGCCTCCCTGGTTAAATAAAGGTGTTCTCAACTAGCCTACCTGGTTAAATAAAGGTGTTCTCAACTAGCCTCCCTGGTTAAATAAAGGTGTTCTCAACTAGCCTCCCTGGTTAAATAAAGGTGTTCTCAACTAGCCTACCTGGTTAAATAAAGGTGTTCTCAACTAGCCTCCCTGGTTAAATAAAGGTGTTCTCAACTAGCCTACCTGGTTAAATAAAGGTGTTCTCAACTAGCCTCCCTGGTTAAATAAAGGTGAAATAAAAATAAAATAAATAAATCAAACATCTCTGGAGAGACCTGAAAATTACTGTGCAGTGACGCTCCCCATCCAACCTGACAGAGCTTGAGAGGATCTGCAGAGAAGAATGGGAGAAACTCCCCAAATACAGGTGTGCCAAGCTTGTAGCGTCATATCCAAGAAGACTCAAGGCTGTAATCGCTGCCGAAGGTGCTTCAACACAGTACTGAGTAAAGGGCTTGAATACTTATGTAAATGTGATATTTCAGTATTTATTTATTTTTATTAGCAAAAACTTCTAAAAACCGGTTTTTGCTTTGTCATTATGGGGTGTTGTGCTATTTAATACATTTTAGAGTAAGGCTGTAACCTAACAAAATGGGGAAATCGTCAAGGGGTCTGAATACTTTCCATATTACTCCATCTGTCTCCATATGACTCCATCTGTCTCCATATGACTCCATCTGTGTCCATATGACTCCATCTGTCTCCATATGACTCCATATGACTCCATCTGTCTCCATATGACTCCATCTGTCTCCATATGACTCCATATGACTCCATCTGTCTCATCGGTCTCCATATGACTCCATCTGTCTCATCTGTCTCCATATGACTCCATATGACTCCATCTGTCTCCATATGACTCCATATGACTCCATCTGTCTCCATATGACTCCATATGACTCCATCTGTCTCCATCTGTCTCCATATGACTCCATCTGTCTCATCTGTCTCCATATGACTCCATCTGTCTCCATATGACTCCATATGACTCCATATGACTCCATATGACTCCATCTGTCTCTAATAATCAGAAGGTGAAAGTGACTCCTGTTCGTTTCCCAGCAGCGGTGCGTCACAGTAAGAACAGAAAGGAAAAGGGGATAAAGGGTCAGAAAGGCAAAGGGAATCCTGGAAAGAGGAAGAACAAGAACAGCAGTAAACACACCACGACCTTCAACCCTGAACACACACCAGGACACACGTTGGAGTTCACGGCCGACCACACACACCAGACCTCAGGACGTGTTACAGAGGACCCCTGTAGCTCCTCCCACCAGGCATACTGTATCCATGGAAACTGCAAGTACATGGCGGACCTGAGAGAGCCTGTGTGTGTGTGAGTACGACACAAATCTACTTTTAGTACTGTGTGTGCGTGCGTGCGTGTGTGCGTGCGTGCGTGTGTGTGTGTGTGTGTGTGTGTGTGTGTGTGTGTGTGTGTGTGTGTGTGTGCTGATGGATGGAAAGGATCGATTGGACAGATAGACTGATTCATTGATTCATTAATTGACTGATTAACTGTTTGGTTGACTAACTGACCGACTTGTGTTTTGATGTATTGATTGGTATATTAGTTGATTGATTAATTGATTTATCCTCTCCCCTGCAGCTGTGAGAAGGGTTACGACGGTGAGCGCTGTGGCATCCTGCTCCTACCTACGAGGACGGATGAAGAGGAGGAGAGAAGCATCGCTGAGGTGGTTCAGACTGTCCTGGTCATCATAGCTGTGGTCCTCTCCAGCATCAGCTGCCTCGCCATACTGCTCATGACCTGCACACAGTGAGTATAGACCCAATACATCCATAACACAGCCATATCACAACGTTAACACAATGTTAATACAACCATAACACAACCCAACCATACTACTCATGACCTGCACACAGTGAGTATAGACCCAATACATCCATAACACAGCCATAACACAACCATAACACAACGTTAACACAACGTTAATACAACCATAACACAACCCAACCGCTCATGACCTGCACACAGTGAGTGTAGACCTAATACAATCAAAACACAACATTAACACAACCATAACACAACCATAACACAACCCAACCGCTCATGACCTGCACACAGTGAGTATAAACCTAATACAACCATAACACAACATTAACAAAACGTCAATACAACCATACTACTCATGACCTGCACACAGTGGGTATAAACCTAATACAACCATAACACAACCCAACCATACTACTCATGACCTGCTATGGTGATGATATCGGCACCGGTCCCACTCATTCACAAGGAAGCCTTCTCTTTCATCATATACAGATCGAGCTGGGGGAACACATTCTTTTATTTTACCTTTATTTAACCAGGCAAGTCAGTTAAAGAACAAATTCTTATTTTCAATGACGGCCTAGTACGGGGGTTTGAACTTGCAACCTTCCGGTTACTAGTCCAACGCTCTAACCACTAGGCTACCTGCCTCCTCTGGAACGAACTCCAGTGATTTACTTTTTAAAAGGAAATGGTAGACAGGGTGGCGTGAGTGGAGAAACAGAAGAGTCATTGTCTTGTTCTTTTTGATGTTGAATCTCTGCCTGACAAAATTATGTTAGGTCTAGGAACAGTGGTTAACTAGTCTAGGAACAGTGGGTTAACTGGTCTAGGAACAGTGGGGTAACTGGTCTAGGAACAGTGGGCTAACTGGTCTAGGAACAGTGGGGTAACTGGTCTAGGAACAGTGGGTTAACTGGTATAGGAACAGTGGGTTAACTGGTCTAGGAACAGTGGGTTAACTGCCTGTTCAGTGGCAGAACGACAGATTTTTACCGTGTCAGCTCGGGAATTCAATCTTTTGGTTACAAGTCCAACACTCTAAAGTGCTACACCCCAGATGTGTCGCATTTGGGCCAGAAGCGATATGTGTTAATTGTAGGGGTGCCCATGGGGCTGGGGATCAGAAGGATCCGGTGAGAGAGAGAGAGAGGCACCGGGGTTGAGGTCGAGGTTACCGGAGTAGAACAGAGCGTGTCGTATTCCGAGGTGTAACGGATGTGAAACGGCTAGCTTAGTTAGCAGTGGTACTAGTGTAACGGATGTGAAACGGCTAGCTTAGTTAGCGGTTCGCGCTAAATAGCGTTTCAATCGGTGACGTCACTTGCTCTGAGACCTTGAAGTAGTGGTTCCCCTTTGCTCTGCAAGGGCCGCGGCTTTTGTGGAGCGATGGGTAACGATGCTTCGTGGGTGACTGTTGTTGATGTGTGCAGAGGGTCCTTGGTTCCCGCCCGGGTATGGGCGAGGGGACGGTCTAAAGTTATACTGTTACAGAGGTAGTGAAGAAAGTAGAGGAAGATGAGTCAAGACAGGGAAGGGTCCCGGGAGGAGTGGTGTGAGTAATAGATCTCTATCAGTACAGAGGCATTGGCCCAACGAGTGATATACTGTATGCTTCAGTGAGATTTGGTTTGTTTGGTTGTGTTGGCAGCCGCTGAGGTTGTGTTGGCAGCCGCTGAGTTTGTGTTGGCAGCCGCTGAGGTTGTGGTGGCAGCCGCTGAGGTTGTGTTGGCAGCCGCTGAGTTTGTGTTGGCAGCCGCTGAGGTTGTGGTGGCAGCCGCTGAGGTTGTGGTGGCAGCCGCTGAGGTTGTGGTGGCAGCCGCTGAGGTTGTGGTGGAAGCCGCTGAGGTTGTGTTGGCAGCCGCTGAGGTTGTGGTGGCAGCCGCTGAGGTTGTGGTGGAAGCCGCTGAGGTTGTGTTGGCAGCCGCTGAGGTTGTGGTGGCAGCCGCTGAGGTTGTGGTGGAAGCCGCTGAGGTTGTGGTGGAAGCCGCTGAGGTTGTGGTGGCAGCCGCTGAGGTTGTGGTGGAAGCCGCTGAGGTTGTGTTGGCAGCCGCTGAGGTTGTGGTGGCAGCCGCTGAGGTTGTGGTGGCAGCCGCTGAGGTTGTGGTGGCAGCCGCTGAGGTTGTGTTGGCAGCCGCTGAGGTTGTGGTGGCAGCCGCTGAGGTTGTGGTGGCAGCCGCTGAGGTTGTGGTGGCAGCCGCTGAGGTTGTGTTGGCAGCCGCTGAGGTTGTGTTGGCAGCCGCTGAGGTTGTGTTGGCAGCCGCTGAGTTTGTGTTGGCAGCCGCTGAGGTTGTGGTGGCAGCCGCTGAGTTTGTGTTGGCAGCCGCTGAGGTTGTGTTGGCAGCCGCTGAGGTTGTGTTGGCAGCCGCTGAGGTTGTGTTGGCAGCCGCTGAGGTTGTGTTGGCAGCCGCTGAGGTTGTGGTGGCAGCCGCTGAGTTTGTGTTGGCAGCCGCTGAGGTTGTGGTGGCAGCCGCTGAGGTTGTGTTGGCAGCCGCTGAGGTTGTGGTGGCAGCCGCTGAGGTTGTGGTGGCAGCCGCTGAGGTTGTGGTGGAAGCCGCTGAGGTTGTGTTGGCAGCCGCTGAGGTTGTGGTGGCAGTCGCTGAGGTTGTGTTGGCAGCCGCTGAGGTTGTGGTGGCAGCCGCTGAGGTTGTGGTGGAAGCCGCTGAGGTTGTGTTGGCAGCCGCTGAGGTTGTGGTGGCAGCCGCTGAGGTTGTGGTGGAAGCCGCTGAGGTTGTGGTGGCAGCCGCTGAGGTTGTGGTGGAAGCCGCTGAGGTTGTGGTGGAAGCCGCTGAGGTTGTGGTGGCAGCCGCTGAGGTTGTGGTGGAAGCCGCTGAGGTTGTGGTGGCAGCCGCTGAGGTTGTGGTGGCAGCCGCTGAGGTTGTGGTGGCAGCCGCTGAGGTTGTGGTGGCAGCCGCTGAGGTTGTGGTGGAAGCCGCTGAGGTTGTGTTGGCAGCCGCTGAGGTTGTGTTGGCAGCCGCTGAGGTTGTGGTGGCAGCCGCTGAGGTTGTGGTGGCAGCCGCTGAGGTTGTGGTGGCAGCCGCTGAGGTTGTGTTGGCAGCCGCTGAGGTTGTGGTGGCAGCCGCTGAGGTTGTGGTGGCAGCCGCTGAGGTTGTGGTGGCAGCCGCTGAGGTTGTGGTGGAAGCCGCTGAGGTTGTGTTGGCAGCCGCTGAGGTTGTGGTGGCAGCCGCTGAGGTTGTGGTGGAAGCCGCTGAGGTCGTGGTGGCAGCCGCTGAGGTCGTGGTGGCAGCCGCTGAGGTTGTGGTGGCAGCCGCTGAGGTTGTGGTGGAAGCCGCTGAGGTTGTGTTGGCAGCCGCTGAGGTTGTGGTGGCAGCCGCTGAGGTTGTGGTGGCAGCCGCTGAGGTTGTGGTGGAAGCCGCTGAGGTTGTGTTGGCAGCCGCTGAGGTTGTGGTGGCAGCCGCTGAGGTTGTGTTGGCAGCCGCTGAGGTTGTGGTGGCAGCCGCTGAGGTTGTGGTGGAAGCCGCTGAGGTTGTGTTGGAAGCCGCTGAGGTTGTGGTGGCAGCCGCTGAGGTTGTGGTGGAAGCCGCTGAGGTTGTGTTGGAAGCCGCTGAGGTTGTGTTGGCAACCGCTGAGGTTGTGTTGGCAGCCGCTGAGGTTGTGGTGGAACTGAGAAATTTTGGGTGTACGAGATTTGACTTACAGGGAGTGTTGAGTGTTGGTGTCCCGTCCCGTCCTTTCAGGATGCTGGCCTGAGGTCGGACTAGGTAGGTTTAAATAGTGGAGTAGGGTGGTGTGTTTTAAATGAGTGTACGGTTAGATGGCAGGGTATTTGTTGATTCATTTGACTTTTTTTTCAAGCAAAGTACAAGGTAGTTATACTCCAGCCTAGTAGGGGGCAGTAATGCCACATTTATTGGATGCCAACTACCATTAAACCTCATGGAAGAAGTCTTCCCTTGTTAGTAGTAGCAAGCTGACAGCCTGGATAGCTGCCTTTAGCCTGATCTGCAGACAGCGAGTATAGACCTAATACAATCATAACACAACGTTAATATAACCATAACACAACCATAATGCAACCGAACCGTACTGCACATGATCTACAAACAGTGAGTATAGACCTAATACAACCACAACCCAACGTTAATATAACCATAACACAAACATAATGCAACCGAACCGTACTGCACATGATCTACAAACAGTGAGTATAGACCTAATACAACCATAACACAACGTTAATATAACCATAACACAACCATAACACAACCGTAACACAATGTGTATTCAACCATAACACAACGTTAATATAACCATAACACAATGTTTATACAACCATAACACACTGTTTATATGGCACAATGTTAATACAACCATAACACAACATTGACACAACCCAAACGTACTGCTCATGATGCAACCATAACACAACATTAACACAATGTTAACACAACACGAATACGACCATAACACACCTTTAACACAATGGTAGTGACACGGACACTCCAAAATGCCCCCCCCCCCCCCCCTTTAGCTCAGCGTAACGCGTCATTGAAACCCCTGCACACATCCTCAACAAACCCTTATACACCCCCTCGCCCACGCTGACATACCTTGATATTACTCATGATTATATCAAGGCAATACCTTTTATGACTATAAGAAATCATATAGTTACTTGGACATAGACGATGCCTGATGAACACAAAGGTAGACTCAACGCACACACACACACACACACACACACACACACACACACACACACTGGTCTACACACAAACACTCCACACCTTATCAATCAGTAACCCCGTTATGTAATTTACGAGAAACGTCTAAATGAGGGACAAAGTCAACAGTCCAAGTCAGAGCAGATATGATACATGGGCCTGGGATTCCTCATAATGGCCGGCAGTTTGTACTGTTCAGAGAGCAGTTTGTACTGTTCAGAGAGCAGTTTGTACTGTTCAGAGAGCAGTGGTCTGGTTCAGATAGCAGAGAACAGTGGTCTGGTTCAGATAGGAGAGAGCAGTGGTCTGGTTCAGATAGGAGAGAACAGTGGTCTGGTTCAGATAGGAGAGAACAGTGGTCTGGTTCAGATAGGAGAGAACAGTGGTCTGGTTCAGATAGGAGAGAGCAGTGGTCTGGTTCAGATAGGAGAGAGCAGTGGTCTGGTTCAGATAGGAGAGGGACAGTGGTCTTGTTCAGATAGCAGAGAACAGTGGTCTGGTTCAGATAGGAGAGGGGCAGTGGTCTGGTTCAGATAGGAGAGGGCAGTGGTCTGGTTCAGATAGGAGAGAGCAGTGGTCTGGTTCAGATAGGAGAGAGCAGTGGTCTGGTTCAGATAGCAGAGAGCAGTGGTCTGGTTCAGATAGGAGAGAACAGTGGTCTGGTTCAGATAGGAGAGAGCAGTGGTCTGGTTCAGATAGCAGAGAGCAGTGGTCTGGTTCAGATAGGAGAGGGCAGTGGTCTGGTTCAGATAGGAGAGAGCAGTGGTCTGGTTCAGATAGCAGAGAGCAGTGGTCTGGTTCAGATAGGAGAGGGACAGTGGTCTGGTTCAGATAGGAGAGGGGCAGTGGTCTGGTTCAGATAGGAGAGGGGCAGTGGTCTGGTTCAGATAGCAGAGAGCAGTGGTCTGGTTCAGATAGGAGAGGGGCAGTGGTCTGGTTCAGATAGCAGAGAGCAGTGGTCTGGTTCAGATAGCAGAGAGCAGTGGTCTGGTTCAGATAGCAGAGAGCAGTGGTCTGGTTCAGATAGCAGAGAGCAGTGGTCTGGTTCAGATAGGAGAGAACAGTGGTCTGGTTCAGATAGGAGTGGGGAAGTGGTCTGGTTCAGATAGGAGAGAACAGTGGTCTGGTTCAGATTGGAGAGGGGCAGTGGTCTGGTTCAGATAGGAGAGGGGCAGTGGTCTGGTCACATACTGGGTAAACTTATACATTATACAGTACTGCTTGCTCTGATCACATGACCTGTGCCTGACAAATGTTCTGGTTGTAGTTCATATTTTAAAGTTATATTTTTAATAACTGGTATTCTGTTATCGACTATGATATTCAATCAAACTTAGCACATTTGACACAGTGTGTTTATCAAAACTATAAATCAATTTGTGTGTTTGCGTTTGCTCTGATTGTTGCCGTGGCAACGAGAAGCAAGCGCTTTATCGTCCACAATGTTACCTGAGACGAATTAGTCTGACGATGCTGCTAACGACTTGATTGATAGCAGAGCCGTACACAGTTCAATCGAGTACAGGCTTAACTTAATGAAAATAGAGACACGAGTACAATCTAGAATTTTATTGCATCGTTTGGGGTCGGCCTCGTCTCTGAGGAATTTTGCGACAAGGTTTGAGTTGAGATACAGTACATGACCGAAAGTATGTGGACACCTGCTCGTCAAAAATCTCATTCCAAAATCATGGGCATTAATATGGAGTTGGTCCCCCCCCTTTTGCTGCTATAACAGCCTCCACTCTTCTGGGAAGACTTTCCACTAGATGTTGGAACATTGCTGCTATAACAGCCTCCACTCTTCTGGGAAGGCTTTCCACTAGATGTTGGAACATTGCTGCTATAACAGCCTCCACTCTTCTGGGAAGACTTTCCACTAGATGTTAGAACATTGCTGCTATAACAGCCTCCACTCTTCTGGGAAGACTTTCCACTAGATGTTGGAACATTGCTGCTATAACAGCCTCCACTCTTCTGGGAAGACTTTCCACTAGATGTTGGAACATTGCTGCTATAACAGCCTCCACTCTTCTGGGAAGACTTTCCACTAGATGTAGGAACATTGCTGCTATAACAGCCTCCACTCTTCTGGGAAGGCTTTCCACTAGATGTTGGAACATTGCTGCTATAACAGCCTCCACTCTTCTGGGAAGACTTTCCACTAGATGTTGGAACATTGCTGCTATAACAGCCTCCACTCTTCTGGGAAGGCTTTCCACTAGATGTTGGAACATTGCTGCTATAACAGCCTCCACTCTTCTGGGAAGACTTTCCACTAGGTGTTGGAACATTGCTGCTATAACAGCCTCCACTCTTCTGGGAAGACTTTCCACTAGATGTAGGAACATTGCTGCTATAACAGCCTCCACTCTTCTGGGAAGGCTTTCCACTAGATGTTGGAACATTGCTGCTATAACAGCCTCCACTCTTCTGGGAAGACTTTCCACTAGATGTTGGAACATTGCTGCTATAACAGCCTCCACTATTCTGGGAAGACTTTCCACTAGATGTTGGAACATTGCTGCTATAACAGCCTCCACTCTTCTGGGAAGGCTTTCCACTAGATGTTGGAACATTGCTGCTATAACAGCCTCCACTATTCTGGGAAGACTTTCCACTAGATGTTGAACATTGTTGCAGGGATTTTCCTCTATTCAGCCTCAAGAGTGTTAGTGAGGTCGGGCACTGATGTTGGGTGATAAGACCTGGCTTGCAGTCGGCTTTCCAATTCATCCCAAAGATGTTCGATGGAGTTGAGGTCAGGGCTCTGTGCAGTCCAGTCAAGTTCTACCACACCGATCTCGACAAACCACTTAGTGCACGGGGGCTTTGTCATGCTGAAACAGGAAAGGGCCTTCCCCAAACTGTTGCCACAAAGTTGGAAGCACAGAATCATCTAGAATGTCATTGTATGCTGTAGCGTTAAGATTTCCCTTCACTGAAACTAAGGGTCCTAGCCAAAACCATGAAAAACAGACCCAGACCATTATTCTTCCTCCACCAAACTTCACAGTTGGCACTATGCATTGAAGCGGGTAGCGTTCTTCTGGCATCCTCCAAACCCCGATTCGTCTGTCGGACTGCAGGATGGTGAAGGATGATTCATCACTCCAGAGAATGCTTTTCCACTCCTCCAGAGTCCAATGGCTGCGAGCTTTAAACCACTCCAGCTGATGCTTGGTATTGCCCATGGTGATCTTAGGCTTGTGTGCAGCTGCTTGGCCATGGAAACCCATTTTATGAAGCTCTCAACAAACAGTTGCTGAAGTTGCTTACAGAGGCAGTTTGTAACTCGGTAGTGAGTGTTGCAACCAAGGACACTCGGCGGTCCCAATCTGTGAGCTTCTGCGGCCTACCACTTCACAGCTGAGCCGTTGTTTCTCCTAAACATTTCCACTTCACAATAACAGAACTTACAGTTGACAAGGGCAGCTCTAGCAGGGCAAAACGGGTGTGGTTGAATAAAAAATTTTTAAAAAAACGTATTTACCCTATTTAACTAGGCAAGTCAGTTATGAACAAATTCTTATTTAAAATCATGGCCAACCTGGGAATAAACCTTCATTTGAAGGGGTGTCCACATACTTTTGTACATATAGTGTATACACATCAACCCCCCCCCCCCCACCCAGCAGCATTGCAGTTCTTGACACAAACCGGTGCACCTGGCACCTACTACCATACTCCGTTCAAAGTCACTTAAATATGTCGTCTTGCCCATGAGGTAACATTATGCTGATGAGGTAACATTATGCTGATGAGGTAACATTATGCTGATGAGGTAACATTATGCTGATGAGGTAACATTATGCTGATGAGGTAACATTATGCTGATGAGGTAACATTTATACTGATGAGGTAACATTATGCTGATGAGGTAATATTATGCTGATGAGGTAACATTATGCTGATGAGGTAACATTTATACTGATGAGGTAACATTATGCTGATGAGGTAACATTATGCTGATGAGGTAACATTTATACTGATGAGGTAACATTATGCTGATGAGGTAACATTTATACTGATGAGGTAACATTATGCTGATGAGGTAACATTTATACTGATGAGGTAACATTATGCTGATGAGGTAACATTTATACTGATGAGGTAACATTATGCTGATGAGGTAACATTTATACTGATGAGGTAACATTATGCTGATGAGGTAACATTTATACTGATGAGGTAACATTATGCTGATGAGGTAACATTTATACTGATGAGGTAACATTATGCTGATGAGGTAACATTTATACTGATGAGGTAACATTATGCTGATGAGGTAACATTATGCTGATGAGGTAACATTTATACTGATGAGGTAACATTATGCTGATGAGTGAGATAGGAAGCGATGTGAATTATATGAGTTTACTAGATTAATGACAAGTGACAATTCATTCAGACCAGCTTTTTACTGATTGAACTTTCATAATCTACGTTATGTTGTTACCTATAAGACTAATTGGTTTTTGACAATGTAGCTAAAGACATGAGTGAAAGCAGAGCCATATACAGTAGAAACCTATTGTATTAGACAAACAAAAAATATATACAGTTAATGTAAGCTAACCATGGGTAATAATGAGCCCATGTTCATCTGAATCGATTTTTACATTCAACTGTGTCGTGCTGGAATACTGGACTCTAATCTGTGTGAAAAAAGAAACTCCAGTTCGTGGAATTGATTTCTGAATCCTGCTAGGATGCTGTGGTAGTGTAGTGGAATTGATTTCTGAATCCTGCTAGGATGCTGTGGTAGTGTAGTGGAATTGATTTATGAATCCTGCTAGGATGCTGTGGTAGTGTAGTGGATGTGAAACCAGCCCATGTTGGCTGGGGTGGCAGGAAGCCTAGTGGTTAGAGTGTTGGGCCAGTAACTGTGAGGTTGATAGGGTTGAATCCCCAAGCTGACAAGGTAAAAATCTGTCGTTCTACCCCTGAGCAAGCCAATTAACCCACTGTTCTCCGGTAGACTGTCATTGTAAATAACAATTTGTTCTTTAACTGACTTGCCTAGCTAAATAAAAACCATGGTGTGATTCACATTCCCTGAGATCTAAAACTAACTAACTGAAAGACTTGGTCTCTTTGAATGCTGTTGTGCAATTCAAGCTCCATTTGTGGCAGAACGGATTGCACGCTATAGAGGTAAACTCCCTCTCTCTGTGCGTCTGTCTGCCAGTAAACTCACTCTCTCTGTGTGTCTGTCTGCCAGTTATAGGACACATAAGAACTTCCTGGTTGCCTACCTGGCCTCCAGCAGTGAGAAGCAACAGCTCCAGAAGACCACACCCTGTGACATCACGGTGTGACCATCAGCAGGTAAGACACACACACCTGTTAAGACTGCAACAAACCGCATTCAGGCACACGCGTGCGTTAGTGTGTGTGTGTGTTTGCGTAGGTGGGTGGGAGTGTGAATTGCGTCACATGAGGAGGTGTAAGAATGCAGTATTAGACTGGATTACTGGTGATGTCTCATAACCACACACACACACACACATACACACACACGTACGCACACACACACACACGCACACACACACACACACACACTTGCCCACACACACACACACACACACACACAAGTACGCACACACACACACACACACACACACGTACACACACACACACACACGTACGCTTGCCCACACACACACACGCACGCTTGCCCACACACACACACACACACACACGTACGCTTGCCCACACACACACACACACACACACACATGCTCTCTCACTCTCGCACACATGAATGTCTAAGTCACCGTGACCTCACACACATAAATCCCTTCAGTTAATCAAACTGGCCTTTCAGCATTCTCCTCATACATGTCTGTTAAAACATGAATTAAAGGCTCCGTCTTGCTTTAGACTGGTCTCTGGTACCTGGTCTCTGGACCATGATGTCCCAAAGCCTTCACATTCTTTCCCCAGATTTTCCTGTCAGACTTGGATTGAAACTGTCGACCCTCAGGTTGCTGGTCCATCTCTCTAACCTCCTGGCTAACATACCTGGCTAACATACCGGTCTAACCTCCTGGCAAACATACCTGGCTAACCTCCTGGCTAACATACCTGTCTAATCCTCCTGGCTAACCTCCTGGCTAACATCCCTGTCTATTCTCCTGGCTAACCTCCTGGCTAACATACCTGTCTAATCTCCTGACTAACATACCTGTCTAATCTCCTGACTAACATACCTGTCTAACCTCTTGACTAACCTCATGGCTAACATACCTGTCTATTCTCCTGGCTAACCTCCTGGCTAACATCCCTGTCTATTCTCCTGGCTAACCTCCTGGCTAACATCCCTGTCTATTCTCCTGGCTAACCTCCTGGCTAACATACCTGTCTAATCTCCTGGCTAACATACCTGTCTAATCTTCCTGGCTAACCTCCTGGCTAACATACCTGTCTATTCTCCTGGCTAAACTCCTGGCTAACATACCTGTCTAATCTCCTGACTAACATACCTGTCTAATCTCCTGACTAACATACCTGTCTAACCTCTTGACTAACCTCATGGCTAACATACCTCTCTAACCTCCTGTCTATCCTCCTGGCTAACATACCTGTCTAACCTCCTGTCTATCCTCCTGGCGAACCTCCTGGCTAACATACTTGTCTATCCTCCTGGCTAACATACCTGTCTAACCTCCTGTCTATCCTCCTGGCTAACCTCCTGGCTAACATACTTGTCTATCCTCCTGGCTAACATACCTGTCTAACCTCCTGTCTATCCTCCTGGCTAACCTCCTGGCTAACCTCCTGGCTAACATACCTGTCTATCCTCCTGGCTAACATACCTGTCTAACCTCCTGGCTAACCTCCTGGCTAGCATACCTGTCTAACATACCTGTCTATCCTCCTGGCTAACATACCTGTCTATCCTCCTGGCTAACCTCCTGGCTAACCTCCTGTCTAACATACCTGTCTATCCTCCTGGCTAACCTCCTGGCTAACCTCCTGTCTAACATACCTGTCTATCCTCCTGGCTAACCTCCTGGCTAACCTCCTGTCTAATATACCTGTCTATCCTCCTGGCTAACCTCCTGGCTAACATACCTGTCTAACCTCCTGGAAGTCTTTATTACTGGCAATTGGTCAATTCAACAGCTAAATACTGACAATTTGCTCTCTTCTCTTACTCTAGAGAACGTAAAGGTCTGGAACCATAATTTAGAACCATGAGAACCGAGACAATCAGAGGAGAACCGGTGCTGACTCCTGCCCAGCGGAGTGATCTACTGAACGGTCACTACAACTCCAGACAGTAGAGCGTTCTGTAGAAGAACCAGCGTAGAACCGTCTTGAAGAACCACATAGAACTGCCTTGTTGTTTATTTATTTGATTTGACTTATTTATTGAGGACAGAGCTTTCTTTTGACTGGTGTTGTGTTAGATGTGATTGGACCGTGATGTTGAGCATACCGTCCAATCATTTCACTACTAAGTTATTGCTTATTTATTGCCATACATCTCCGAGGGAACAACAGAGAGATACAGCTATTGATAATCCTGGACATAGATGGAATCTATCGGTTCACTAATAAAGTCCTTCAGTGTTATAAGAAATGTCTTTATGTGTGTTTGTGTGTGCCAACATGCGTGGGTGTATGTGGGTGAGTCCTGTACCCAAACATAGACACACAGTAAAGGGTCAGAGGGAGAGAGAGAGAATAACTCTCACAAAGAACCTCAGCACATAGTTCTAATATTTAATTCTCTCTCTTTGTCTCTCTCTGTGATGTCACAAAGGGATGGAATGCATTATTTATGACATCACCGAAGTAGGATTTTAAAATGGAATGGAACACTCCGAAGCATCCGATAGGTTCCGCAAACCATAGCATCATAGTTCTCGTATATTCTCCTGGGAGTGAATCTGGAACAAAGTGACATGAGTTGAATGAAAGGATTGGAACCATCATAAAGATACAAAGACAATTGAAGCAGTCTTGCGTAGGTCACTTTCCGTGCTCTTTTATGGCATATTAATCATTCTCCTTTATCTCATTCTGGAGCCAACCAAAACTATGGAAGCTGAAATGATAGAGAAGAAGCATCATAATCATCAAGATAGTCCGATCTTTATGGTTCATAAACTCAGTTCATGTGTAATGCCATCATCCGCGAGGAGGTCAACTACTAAGTTCATACATAAAGATAGAAAATAAAAACATAAGTTGATTTGGGATCAATCTCCTTGTCCCCCTCCTTGTCCCTATCGGCTCCCTCCCTCCCTCCCTCCCTCCCTCCCTCCCTCCCTCCCTCCCTCCCTCCCTCCCTCCCTCCCTCCCTCCCTCCCTCCCTCCCTCCCTCCCTCCCTCCCCCCTCCCTCCCTCCCTCCCTCCCTCCCCTCTTTCTCTCTCTGTTGTTCCCTCTGTTTTCCTGTTCACATGCAGGCCTCTCTGTTACCATGGTGCAGAGCTGTTTTGAATGGAAGAATAACGCCCATTTCGGATTGCATGAATGAGCACAAATAGCTATGTGTGTTTGAGTTAGGAGAGAGGGAGTGACTGGGCTATTCTGAGCTACAACAATAAGCAGGTCAGACGTGCTTGGGAGACACGTACACACTGCGGTATGTAAACAGAGAGGTGCCTCTAATTACAAGGCTAACATCAACAGAACAAAAAGAACAGACTAACCCTGAAATGTAGTTTAGACTTATCAAGCCCAGCCACTTCACTCAGAACAAAGACTAGCTATTAGTTGAAGCCGAAGTACACAGTTATAAATGTTCACCGTCGTCTCATAAAGGAGTTATGAAGTGGTTACAAATTTGTTACTAAGTCAAATGATTCCCAAACTTGGGCGTCGGGACCCCATGAGCGGTCACCTGAAGTTAATAATGTGGTCCCCTGAGAAAAATCTATAATCTTATCAAACAAATTAAGAACATATTTTCTCTCCTCAGATGAGTATAGCATATAACCTTTAAGCGTCAACTAAGCCTTTTACACTATTAGAATGTTCTTTCTTGTCATTATTATCTGTTGAGACAGCCTGCAGGTGTAAATATGTTGAGTAAATATGTTGAGTGAATACTGTATGTTGAGTGAATATGTTGAGTGAATATGTTGAGTGAGTACTGTATGTTGAGTCAAATAAAATAAAATAAAATGTATTTATATTGCCCTTCGTACATCAGCTGATATCTCAAAGTGCTGTACAGAAACCCAGCCTAAAACCCCAAACAGCAAGCAATGCAGGTGTAGAAGCACGGTAGCTAGGAAAAACTCCCTAGAAAGGCCAATACCTAGGAAGAAACCTAGAGAGGAACCAGGCTATGTGGGGTGGCCAGTCCTCTTCTGGCTGTGCCGGGTGGAGATTATAACAGAACATGAATGATGTTCATAAATGACCAACATGGTCCAATAATAATAAGGCAGAACAGTTGAAACTGGAGCAGCAGCACAGCCAGGTGGACTGGGGACAGCAAGGAGTCATCATGTCAGGTAGTCCTGAGGCATGGTCCTAGGGCTCAGGTCCTCCGAAAGAGAGAAAGAAAGAGAGAATTAGAGAGAGCATACTTAAATTCACACAGGAAACCGAATAAGACAGGAGAAGTACTCCAGATATAACAAACTGACCCTAGCCCCCCGACACATAAACTACTGCAGCATAAATACTGGAGGCTGAGACAGGAGTGAATATATTGAGTGAATACTGTATGTTGAGTGAATATATTGAGTGAATACTGTATGTTGAGTGAATATAGTGAGTGAATACTGTATGTTGAGTGAATATAGTGAGTGAATACTGTATGTTGAGTGAATATAGTGAGTGAATACTGTATATTTAGTGAATACTGTATGTTGAGTGAATATAGTGAGTGAATACTGTATGTTGAGTGAATATAGTGAGTGAATACTGTAGATTTAGTGAATACTGTATGTTGAGTGAATATATTGAGTGAATATAGTGAGTGAATACTGTATGTTGAGTGAATATAGTGAGTGAATATAGTGAGTGAATACTGTATGTTGAGTGAATATAGTGAGTGAATATAGTGAGTGAATACTGTATGTTGAGTGAATATAGTGAGTGAATATAGTGAGTGAATACTGTATGTTGAGTGAATATAGTGAGTGAATATAGTGAGTGAATACTGTATGTTGAGTGAATATAGTGAGTGAATATAGTGAGTGAATACTGTATGTTGAGTGAATATAGTGAGTGAATACTGTATGTTGAGTGAATATAGTGAGTGAATACTGTATGTTGAGTGAATATAGTGAGTGAATATAGTGAGTGAATATAGTGAGTGAATATAGTGAGTGAATACTGTATGTTGAGTGAATATAGTGAGGGAATACAATTTGAGGTTGTGTGCACTGCAGAAAAGGTTTGGGAACCGCTGTATGAAGCCTTATAAGGTTTATTAAAAGCTGCATCATCTCATGACCATATTTGGACTGCTGTTTTATTGTGTCGTCTTTTACTGACCCATGTCACACAGTGTGCAAAATGTGTGTGTGTGTGTGATCTACCAAGATAAGACTGGGCAGACTAACTGGGGGAAAGGTGAGTGCAGGTGAGTGTGGCTACAAGGATTTACTCACATGATGCAGCCTGTCAGCCAGTCAGTTGGCCCATCAGCCTGTCAGTTGGCCATTCAGTCAGCCAGTCTGTCAGTCAGCCAGTCAGTTAGCCAATATGTCAGCCAGCCAGCCAGTCAGTCAGCCAGCCAGTCAGTCAGTTAATCAGTCAGTCAGTCAGTTAATCAGTCAGTCAGTCGGTTAGTCAGTCAGTCAGTTAATCAGTCAGTCAGTCAGTCAGTCAGTTAATCAGTCAGTCAGTTAATCAGTCAGGCAGCCAGCCAGTCAGTCAGTCAGTCAGTCTGCCAGTTGGCCATTCAGTCAGCCAGTCTGTCAGTCATCCAGTCTGTCAGGCAGTCAGCCAGTCTGTCAGTCAGCCATTCAGTTAGCCAATATGTCAGTCAGCCAGTCAGCCAGTTTGCCAGTCAGCCAGTTTGCCAGTCAGCCAGTCAGTCAGGTACTGTAAACATGGGACCACACACACATGTGCTTTTCCATGTGCAAGGTGCTACTTCTAGCCTGCTAGCCATGATGTTAGCCAGTCATGCTAGCTCGTAATGTTGTATACCATGTGCCTCGTTTAGGATGGCCTATATACACTGAACAAAAATATAAACACAACATGTAAAGTGTTGGTCATATGTTTCATGAGCGGAAATAGAAGATCCACAAAATGTTCCATATGCACAAAAAAAGTATTTCTCTCAAATTTTGTGCACAAATTTGTTTACATCCCTGTTAGTGAGTATTTCTCCTTTGCCAAGATAATCCATCCACCTGACAGGTGTGGCATATCAAGAAGCTGACTAAACAGCATGATCATTACACAGGGGACAATAAAATGCCACTCTTAAAATGTGCTGTTTTGTCACACAACACAATGCCACAGATGCCTCAAGCTTTGAGGGAGTGTGCAACTGTCACGCTGATGACAGCAGGAATGTCCACCAGAGCTGTTGCAAGAGAATGTAATGTTTATTTCTCTACCATAAGCCGCCTCCAACTTGCTTTTGGAGAATTTGGGCAGTACGTCCAACCAGCCTCACAACCGCAGACCACGTGTAAAGGCGTTGTGTTGGGCAAGCGGTTTGCTGATGTCAAAGATGTGAATAGAATTCCCAATGGTGGCATTGGGGTTATGGTATGGGCAGGCATAAACTACAGACAATGAACACAATTTCATTTTTTCAATAGCAATTTGAATGCGCAGCGACATCGTGACAAGTTCTTGAGGCCCATTGTTGTGCCATTCATTCGCTGCCATCACTTCATGTTTCATGATAATGCATAGCCCCATGTCGCAAGGATCTGTACACAAAATGTCCCAGTTCGTCCATGGACTGCATATAATTGAGCATGTTTGGGATGCTCTGGATCGATGTGTAATACAGTTGGTTTCATATCCAGCAACTTCGCACAGCCATTGAAGATGAGTGGGACAACCTTCCACAGGCCACAATCAACAGCATTGATCATCTCTATGTGAAAGAGAACTGTCACGCAGCATGAGGCAATTGGTGGTCACACCAGATAATCTGTGACCAACAGATGCATATCTGTATTCTCAGTCATGTGAAATCCATATACTGGGGCCTAATGAATTTATTTCAATTGACTGATTTCCTTATAACTCAGTTAAAATCGTGTAAATTGTTGTATGTTGAGTTTCTATATTTTTCAGTATATACAGTATACAATATTCATATGGTCTGTATATGCATATCTTCATGCTTATTGATATTTACAACATTTGTGTAGCTTCTGGCACGATCGTCATATGAAGTGGACCAAAGCGCAGCGTGGTATGAAGTGGACCAAAGCGCAGCGTGGTATGAAGTGGACCAAAGCGCAGCGTGGTATGAAGTGGACCAAAGCGCAGCGTGGTATGAAGTGGACCAAAGCGCAGAGTGGTATGAAGTGGACCAAAGCGCAGCGTGGTATGAAGTGGACCAAAGCGCAGCGTCGTATGAAGTGGACCAAAGCGCAGCGTGGTATGAAGTGGACCAAAGCGCAGCGTGGTATGAAGTGGACCAAAGCGCAGCATCGTATGAAGTGGACCAAAGCGCAGCGTCGTATGAATGCATTCTTTTATTGAATGACGAAAAACACGCCGTAAACTGAACAAGCTAACAAAACAACAACCGTGACTGCTAATGAACCATAGCGCTAACATGCAACCAGACAAAGACAATCACCCACAACCCACAATGACAAAACAGGCTACCTAAATATGGCTCCCAATCAGAGACAACGACTAACACCTGCTTCTGATTGAGAACCATATCAGGCCAAACACAGAAACAGACAAACTAGACATTCAACATAGAATGCCTACTCAGATCACACCCTGACCAAACAAAACATAGAAACATACTAACTAGACATGCAACATAGAATACTGTATTTAGCCCCTCCTCTCAGTGGCGATTTTAGCATGAAACTCTTGGTGGGGCAAACAAACAAACAGACAATTTTGGGGGGATGGATGCCAGCAAAGCCACTACACAACACAACACAACACAACACAACACAACACAAAACAATACATTCATGGCACTGTAATGGTGACAAACTGTGCCCACAAACTGTTAGGGCCTACATAAAGCTGTCCCAACAGCCGAGTCCCAACACCTTACCTCTACTACACCTGGCTATCAGCAGAGTCCCAACACCTTACCACTGCTACACCTGGCTATCAGCAGAGTCCCAACACCTTACCTCTGCTACACCTGGCTATCAGCGGAGTCCCAACACCTTACCTCTGCTACACCTGGCTATCAGCGGAGTCCCAACACCTTACCTCTGCTACACCTGGCTATCAGCGGAGTCCCAACACCTTACCTCTGCTACACCTGGCTATCAGCGGAGTCCCAACATCTTACCACTGCTACACCTGGCTATCAGCGGAGTCCCAACACCTTACCTCTGCTACACCTGGCTATCAGCGGAGTCCCAACACCTTACCTCTGCTACACCTGGCTATCAGCGGAGTCCCAACATCTTACAACTGCTACACCTGGCTATCAGCGGAGTCCCAACACCTTACCTCTGCTACACCTGGCTATCAGCGGAGTCCCAACACCTTACCTCTGCTACACCTGGCTATCAGCAGAGTCCCAACACCTTACCTCTGCTACACCTGGCTATCAGCGGAGTCCCAACATCTTACCACTGCTACACCTGGCTATCAGCAGAGTCCCAACACCTTACCTCTGCTACACCTGGCTATCAGCAGAGTCCCAACACCTTACCTCTACTACACCTGGCTATCAGCAGAGTCCCAACACCTTACCTCTACTACACCTGGCTATCAGCAGAGTCCCAACACCTTACCTCTGCTACACCTGGCTATCAGCAGAGTCCCAACACCTTACCTCTACTACACCTGGCTATCAGCAGAGTCCCAACACCTTACCTCTGCTACACCTGGCTATCAGCAGAGTCCCAACACCTTACCTCTGCTACACCTGGCTATCAGCGGAGTCCCAACATCTTACCACTGCTACACCTGGCTATCAGCAGAGTCCCAACACCTTACCTCTGCTACACCTGGCTATCAGCAGAGTCCCAACACCTTACCTCTACTACACCTGGCTATCAGCAGAGTCCCAACACCTTACCTCTACTACACCTGGCTATCAGCAGAGTCCCAACACCTTACCTCTGCTACACCTGGCTATCAGCAGAGTCCCAACACCTTACCTCTACTACACCTGGCTATCAGCAGAGTCCCAACACCTTACCTCTGCTACACCTGGCTATCAGCAGAGTCCCAACACCTTACCTCTGCTACACCTGGCTATCAGCGGAGCCTTGTCTGGCAGCGAAACAGTTCATTCAGCCTCATTTACTGCCTTTAAAAAAAAACTCCAATATTTCCACCCCTCCCTAAGAACACACCTCTAATATGTCCACCCCTCCCTAAGGACACACCTCCAATATTTCCACCCCTCCCTAAGGACACATCTCCAATATGTCCACCCCTCCCTAAGGACACACCTCCAATATGTCCACCACTCCCACCTCAGCGCAAGCCTGCAGATGTTAGACAGGTAAATTGCCAAACCTGGCGTTAGGAAAATGCCAGTGCGGCAGTTTTTACATGACGAAATGGAAAACTAACGTGGATCTGACACCTGCGCCTCCTTATCACCACCTGAAAACAGAGCCCAGAGACACAGTTGCTTACGGGGTGACAGGTAGCCTAGTGGTTAGAGCGTTGGGCCTGTAACCGAAACGGTTGCTGCATCAAATCCCTGATCTGACAAGGTAAAAATCTGGCATTCTGCCTCTGAACCATTCAGTTAACCCATTGTTCCCCAGTCAGACATCATTGTAAATAAGAATTTGTTCTTAACTGACTTCCCTAGTTAAATAAAAGTTACATTTTATAATTTAAAAAAAATGTAGGATGTGATGATGGTGGTAGTGTTGGTGAGGTGAGTGTCTCCATGGTGACTGGGTAAATACATTGATGGCATTGGGTCAGTCTGTTACCCTTGATGATGTCTTGGACAAGTAAATAAATTACTGTGTTGTTGGTATTTCCAGTGTCAACAGCTTCCAGGTATGTGTTGTTGTCAGTGTGCATTTAACACCACACTGTTTCTTAAGGCAGGGTAGCCTAGTGGTTAGAGAGTTGGACTAGGAACCGGAAGGTTGCAAGTTCAAACCCCCGAGCTGACAAGGTACTAATCTGTCGTTCTACCCCTGAACAGGCAGTTAACCCACTGTTCCTAGGCTGTCATTAAAAATAATTTGTTCTTAACTGACTTGCCTGGTTAAATAAAGGTAAAATATATAAAGAAATAGACATGAATGTTTACTAATAGCACCACCTAGAGGAACTCAGGGAGAATACAGAGATTCAGAGTGTTTAATAGTAACATGTGAAGTCAGTTGTACAAGTGAAATGTGTCTTCTGCATTCAACCCAAATCAGAGAGGTGCAGGGGGCTGCCTTAATCGACATCCACAGCACCCGGGGAACAGTGGGTTAACTGCCTTGCTCAGGGGCAGAACAACAGACTTTTACATTGTCAGCTCAGGGAATCGATCCGGCAACCTTCGGGATACAAGTCCAATGCTCTAACCACTAGGTACAGGGTCGCAGGTGTGATTGCAGGGTACAGTGAAAAAATTAGGCTCCGAGCTTCAACATGCAGGACTAAATTAAATTAAATAAGATGGTAATTTTTTTTTTTAATAACAAAAAAATAATAAAGTCAGCAAAAAAAGAAACGTCCCTTTTCAGGGCCATGTCTTTCAACGATAATTTGTAAAAATCCAAATAACTTCATTGTAAATGGTTTAAACACTGTTTCCCATGATTGTTCAATGAACCATAAACAATTCATGAACATGCACCTGTGGAACGGTCGTTTAGACACTAACAGCTTACAGACGGTAGGCAATTAAGGTCACAGTTATGAAAACCTAGGACACTAAAGAGGCCTTTCTACTGACTCTGAAAAATACCAAAAGAAAGATGCCCAGGGTCCCTGCTCTTCTGCGTGAACGTGCCTTAGGCAAGCTGCAAGGAGGCATGAGGACTGCAGATGTGGCCAGGGCAATAAATGGCAAAGTCTGTACTGTGAGACGCCTAAACCAGCGCTACAGGGAGACAAGATGGACAGCTGATTGTCCTTGCAGTGGCAGACCACGTGTAACAACACCTGCACAAGATTGGTACATCCAAACATAACACCTGTGGGAAAGGTACAGGATGGCAACAACAACTGCCTGAGTTACACCAGGAACGCACAATCCCTCAATCAGTGCTCAGACTGTCCGCAACAGCCTGAGAGAGGCTGGACTGAGGGATTGTAGGCCTGTTCTAAGGCAGGTCTTCACCAGACATCACCGGCAACAACGTCGCCTATGGGCGACGTAGTGCTCTTCACTGACAAGTTACGGTTTTGTCTCACCAGGTCGGATTCACATTTATCTTCAAAGGAATGAGCGTTACACAGAGGTCTGTACTCTGGAGCGGGATCGATTTGGATGTGGAGGGTTCGTCATGGTCTGGTGCGGTGTGTCACAGCATCATCGGACTGAGCTTGTTGTCAATTCAGGCAATCTCGACGCTGTGCGTTACAGGGAAGACATCCTCCTCCCTCATGTGGTACCCTTCCTGCAGGCTCATTCTGACATGACCCTCCAGCATGACAATGCCACCAGCCATACTGCTCACGCTGTGCGTGATTTCCTGCAAGACAGGAATGTCAGTGTTCTACCATGGCCAGCGAAAAGCCCGGATCTCAATCCCATTGAGCACGTCTGGGACCTGTTGGATCGGAGGGTGAGGGCTAGGGCCATTCCTCCCAGAAATGTCCAGGAACTTGCAGGTGCCTTGGTGGAAGAGTGGGGTAACATCTCACAGCAATAACTTACAAATCTGGTGCAGTCCATGAGGAAGAGATGCACTGCAGTACTTAATGCAGCTGGTGGCCACACCAGATACTGACTGTTACTTTTGATTTTGACCCTCCCATTGTTCAGGGACACGTTATTCCATTTATGTTAGTCACTTGTCTGTGGAACTTGTTCAATTTATGTCTCAGTTGTTGAATCTTGTTGTTCATACAAATATTTACACATGTTAAGTTTGCTGAAAATAAACTCAGTTGACAGTGAGAGGATGTTTTTTTGTTGTTGCTGAGTTTATAAAGTAACACAATAAATAACAATAATGATGCTATATACAGGGGGTACCGGTACCAAATCAATGTGGTGGCTATATACAGGGGGTACCGGTACCAAATCAATGTGCGGTGTTACAGGTTAGTTGAGGTAATTTGAACATGTAGGTAGGGGAATGCATAGATAATAAACAGGTATTATCTGATTGGCCGTCCGCCCACAGAACACTTCTTTATAGGAGGTATTATCTGATTGGCCGTCCGCCCACAGAACGCTTCATAATAGGAAGTATTATCTGATTGGCCGTCCGCCCACAGAACGCTTCATAATAGGAAGTATTATCTGATTGGCCGTCCGCCCACAGAACGCTTCATAATAGGAAGTATTATCTGATTGGCCGTCCGCCCACAGAACACTTCATAATAGGAGGTATTATCTGATTGGCCGTCCGCCCACAGAACACTTCATAACAGGAGGTAGTACTATCCCTGATGCAGTGGAAATCTTTTTGAAAATTTTAATGAAGTATGCTGTTAGTCACATGTCTGTGGAACTTGTTCAGTTTATGTCTCAGTTTTTGAATCTTGTTATGTTCATACATGTTAAGATTGCTGAAAATAAACACAGTTGACAGTGAGAGGATGTTTCTTTTTTGCTGAGTTTATATACATACAGAAATAGCACTATGGCACTATATACATCACTATATACACCACTATATACACCACTATATACATCACTATATACATCACTATATACACCACTATATACACCACTATATACATCACTATATACACCACTATATACATCACTATATACATCACTCTGTACACCACTATATACACCACTATATACATCACTATATACATCACTATATACACCACTACATACACCACTACATACATCACTATGTACATCACTATATACATCACTATATACACCACTATATACACCACTATATACATCACTATATACATCACTATATACATCACTATATACACCACTACATACATCACTATATACATCACTATATACATCACTATATACAAATTGCACTATATACACCACTATATACAAATTGCCCTATATACATCACTATATACATCACTATATACATCACTATATACATCACTATATACACCACTACATACACCACTACATACATCACTATATACATCACTATATACATCACTATATACACCACTATATACACCACTATATACATCACTATATACATCACTATATACATCACTATATACACCACTATATACATCACTATATACACCACTATATACACCACTATATACATCACTATATACAAATTGCACTATATACACCACTATATACAAATTGCCCTATATACATCACTATATACACCACTATATACATCACTATATACATCACTATCACTATATACATCACTATATTCACTATCACTATCACTATCACTATCACTATATACATCACTATATACAAATTGCCCTATATACATCACTATATACATCACTATATACATCACTATATACACCACTACATACACCACTACATACATCACTATATACATCACTATATACATCACTATATACACCACTATATACACCACTATATACATCACTATATACATCACTATATACACCACTATATACATCACTATATACACCACTATATACACCACTATATACATCACTATATACGTCACTATATACACCACTATTTACACCACTATATACACCACTATTTACATCACTATATACACCACTACATACATCACTATATACATCACTATATACAAATTGCACTACATACATCACTACATACATTTTTTTGTATTTGTATTTTTTACCTTTATTTAACTAGGCAAGTCAGTTAGGAACAGTGGGTTAACTGCCTTGTTCAGGGGCAGAACAACAGATTTGTACCTTGTCAGCTCGGGAATTGGAACTTGCAACCTTCCGGGTTACTAGTCCAACGCTCTAACCACTACGCTACCCTGCCGCCCCATACACCACTACATACACCACTATATACATCACTATATACACCACTATATACATCACTATATACAACACTGTATACACCACTATATACAGCACTATATACACCACTATATACATCACTATATACACCACTATATACACCACTATATACACCACTATATACATCACTATATACATCACTATATACACCACTATTTACACCACTATATACACCACTATTTACATCACTATATACACCACTACATACATCACTATATACATCACTATATACACCACTATTTACACCACTATATACACCACTATATACATCACTATATACACCACTATATACACCACTATATACATCACTATAGTGGGAGCAGCATGACCATTGGGGGGGTGGGGGGGATGACCATAGAGGTAGCAGCATAACCATTGGAGGGGTGGGGGGAATGACCATAGTGGGAGCAGCATGACCATTGGGGGGGTGGGAGCAATGACCATAGTGGGAGCAATTAACAACAAATACAATTTGATTTGATTTGACATCTGCTCATACATTAGAATCCATCCACGTAGTTTCTGAGAAACGTGATGGTTTAGTTTAATCTCAGATCTCATCACAATGACAATCATGGTTTCTCAGGAACGCTGTGGTTTCACCTCATGGGTGTCTGTGGTGAATCTGCCATCAAAGTATTTCATCATGTCAGCAATTTCTCTGAACTAGCTGGCAATAACCCTATCCCTGCAACCAAGGGCCAGACATGCTAGCTAGTGGAAAGCTTGAGACACACTTCTTCAGGCCGTGGTTGTAAATAAGAACTTGTTTTCCATTGACCTACCTGGTAAATTAAAAGGGAAAAATGAAAAAAGGAATAAACGCTGGAGATCATTACACCACCCTTGTACGACACAGAAACATCTTCTTTTATGGATGTGCTGTGTGCTTTCACATTTCATCAGTGAAGCTGGAAGCTGATTGATAAGCTGATTGATAAGCTGATGGATAAGCTGATGGATAAGCTGATTGATAAGCTGATTGATAAGCTGACGATGTTTAAGTAATAAAGATAACTTGTCTCGGTAAAACAGCAGCATTTGTGTGAAAGCATTCTGGTAAACAGGAAGTTCAACAGGAAGCTACAAACGGCACTCTGTTCCCTGTGTGCATTACTTGACCAGGGTTCATATGGATTGGGTGTCATTTGGGACACCCCACCCCTTGTTAGCGTGAGATACTTCTGAAGAAAACCAATGGTCTTTGCAGATGCAGATATAGTCAGAAGTAAACCCTGACTGTTTCTGTGGGTTAGTTTACTGACAGCCTGTGAGCTACAGGGGAGGGGATGTCAATACAGGCAGGCAGTTATGCTGACTCAGTGTTTCAGGGGAGTTAGTGAGTTAGTGTGAGAGGAAACTAGCGAGATGGGGGCTGGGGTGGTGGTGGTGGTGGTGGGGGGGGGGGGGGTCTTCAGTTTCACAACCGCTGATAGGCTTGGTTTTCCACTGAGTGCCTCACACCTCAATCTACCCAGTGTTATGGGAATTGGTCATGATCACACAGTGCGTGTATACATTCTATTTCATTGATTTATATGGGTTTTATACCATGGCATTGCTGAATTCTTTCTGATTGGCTTGTAAGGGCATTCTAGAATGTGCACTGTTTCCCTAATAATGCACGGTAGAATTCAACGGCTATGACGTTTGTTCTTACGTGTTCCTCGTTTGAGCTGCTTTTGAAAGCAAAAGTCGAATTGAAAATATTATTGGCGTTGTTGATTTTTCCGATTTTGGTAATAGCAAGTCAGCAGCACTGGTTAGCTAAGCTAGTATGTCTGTTCGTTTGGTTACCAAGGCAACTACCGTAGCTATCTGGTATTCTTGCTAGCTAATCTACATCAGTGGATGTTGAACACATTTATAATGGATAATCAACTTAGGGCTGTATGCATTCTCTAGGAAAATAATGAAACTCTGTTGGAAGGATAATGCCACTTGCTAGAGTGTCGTGGTATACCTCTCATGCATTATTTTCAACAGAGTGCATAGCCCTTTGTTGATTCTCCTTTACAGCATGCATTAATAACTGAAACACTGCTGGCTTGGTAATGGTGCCCGGAGGGGATGGCTGCCATTTTACGGGCTCCTAACCAACTGTGCAATTTTCTGTGTTTTTTTTTTCTGAATTGTTTGTAATTTATTTTGTACATAATGTTTCTGCTACTGTCTCTTATGACCGAAAATAGTTTCTGGATCTCAGAAAAGCGTTACTCATCTCAAACTGGATATAGATTTTCGTTTTTTATGAGTCCGACGCAAAAGATATACTGCTTCTCCGAAACCAGGCTCAAATTCCCATCATTAGCGTGAAATTAAAAAGACGGAAATACAGGGGGAAGAGATCGGGTTGTGAGAATTAGTCAGCGAGTGGGTAGTCTGCCCCTTCCATTCGTTCAATTGACCAATGCGTAATCACTGGGGAAAAAACGGGATGATCTCACGGAGTGAGGGGTATAACACCTCAGTCACTGACTTCATTAATGATGACGTCGTCCCTACAGTGACAGTAAGTATATATCCCAACCAGAATCAAATCAAATGTATTTTTATAGCCCTTCTTACATCAGCTGATATATCAAAGATCTGTACAGAAACCCAGCCTAAAACCCCAAACAGCAAGCAATGCAGGTGGCTTGGAAAATGTCCCTAGAAAGGCCAAAATCTAGGAAGAAACCTAGAGAGGAACCAGGCTATAAGGGGTGGCCAGTCCTCTTCTGGCTGTGCCGGGTGGAGATTATAACAGAACATGGCCAAGATGTTCAAATGTTCATAAATGACCAGCATGGTGAAATAATAGTAACCAGAATCCCAACCAGAAGCCATGGATTACAGGCAACATCCACACTGAGCTAAAGGCTAGAGCTGCTGATTTTTGGGGCGGCAGGGTAGCCTAGTGGTTAGAGCGTTGGACTAGTAACCGGTAGGTTGCAAGTTCAAATCTCTGAGCTGACAAGGTACAAATCTGTCGAACAGGCAGTTAACCCACTGTTCCTAGGCCGTCATTGTAAAATATGAATTTGTTCTTAACTGACTTGGTTAAAAAAAGAAGGAGCGGGACACTAATCCGGATGCTTATAAGAAATTCCCCTATGCCCTCAGATGAACCATCAAACAGGACTAAGATTGAATCCTACTACACCGGCTCTGAAGCTCGTTGAATCTGGCAGGGCTTGCAATCTATTACGGACTACAAAGGGAACCCCAGCCACCAGACGCGAGCCTACCAGATGAGCTGAATGACTTTTATGCTCCCTTTCGAGGCAAACAACACTGAAGCATGCATAATAGCATCAGCTGTTCTGGACGACTGTGTAATCACGTTCTCCCTAGTCGATATGAGCAAGACCTTTAAACAGGTGAACATTCACAAGGCCACGGTGCCAGACGGATTACCAGGACGTGTACTCAGAGCATGCACGGACCAAATGGCAAGTGTCTTCAGTGACATTTTCAACCTGTCCCTGGCCGAATTTGTAATACTTACATGTTTCAAGCAGACCACCATAGTCCCTGTGTCCAAGAAAGCAAAGGCAACCTGCCTAAATGACTACCACCCATAGCACTCAGTCGGTAGCCATGAAGTGCTTTGAAAGGCTGGTCATGGCTCACATCAACACCCTAGACCCACTCCAATTTGCATACAGTCTGAACAGAACCACAGATGGCGGAATCTAAATCGCTCTGCATGTGAGAATGATGTTCATTGACTACAGCTCAGCGTTCAACACCATAGTGCCCACGAAGCTCATCACTAAGCTAAGGACCCTGGGATTAAACACCTCCCTCTGCAACCGGATCCTGGACTTCCTGACGGGCCGCCCGCAGGTGGGGTAGGCAACAACACATCTGCCACGCTCATCCTCAACATGGGGGCCTCTCAGGGGTTCATGCTTAGTCACCTCCTGTACTTCCGTACCCCTGTACTGCGTGGCAAAGCACGACTCCAATACCATCATTAAGTTTGCTGATGACACAACAGTGGTAGGCCTGATCACTGACAACGATAAGACAGCCTATAGGGAGGAGGTCAGAGAACTGGTAGTGTGTTGCCGAGACAACAACAATCTCCCTCAACATGGGAAAGACAAAGGAGCTGATGGTGGACTATAGGAAAAGGAAGGCCGAACACCCCCCCCTTCACATCAACAGGGCTGTAGTGGAGCGGGTTGAGAGTTTCAAGTTTATTGGTGTCCACATCACCAACAAACTATCATGGTCCAAACCCACCAAGACAGTCGCGCAGAAGTCACGACAACACCTATTCCCCTGCAGGAGACTGAAAAGATTTGGCATGGGTCTCCAGATCCTCAAAAAAGTTATACAGCTGCACCATCGAGAGCCTCCTGGCCTGTTGCATCACCGCCTGGTATGGCAACTGCTTGCCATCCGACCGTAAGATGCTATGGCTCAGGATATCACTTGGGACCAAGATTCCTGCCATCCAGGACCTATATACTAGGCAGTGTCAGAGGAAGGCCCAAAAAAGTGTCCAAGACTCTAGTCACCCAAGTCATAGACTGTTCTCTCTCTCTCTTACTTCACGGCAAATGGTACTGGAGCGCCAAGTCCTGGTCCAGAATGCTCGTTAACAGCTTCTACCCCCAATCCATAAGACTAGTGAACAATTAATCAAATGGTCATCCGGACTATTTGTATTGACACCCCCTCCCTCCTTTCTTTTTACACTGCTGCTACTCTCTGTTTATTATCTATGCATAGTCACTTTACCTCTACCTACATGTACAAATTACCTCAACTAACCTGTAACACAGCACATTGATTCGGTACCCCCTGTACATAGTACCATTATTTTTATTTTTTACCTTTATTTAACCAGGCAAGTCAGTTAAGAACAAATTCTTATTTTCAATGACGGCCTAGGAACAGTGGGTTAACTGCCTGTTCAGGGGCAGAACAACAGATTTGTACCTTGTCAGCTCGGGGGTTTGAACTCGCAACCTTCCAGTTACTAGTCACACGCTCTAACCACTAAGCTACGCTGCCGCCCCAATTGTTTGTGTTATTTTATATTAAAAAAACATTTTATTTAGTAAATATTTTCTTAACTCAATTTCTTGAACTGCATTTAAGGGCTTGTAAGTAAGAATTTCACGGTAATGTCTACAACTATTTTTATTTTGTTAACACCAGATGACTCTGTTTTTAAGCCACCACAAAGCCATTTTTGATACTCCACTGTAAAAATATACCTTGGGGGGCTATAGAAATGCATGTATTGAAGGTGCTACCCATAGGATTCATTTTTGCGTTGTAATTTCTGAAATTGTCCATAATACATCTGCAGTTCTAGTGGAATGATTGTGTTTCACATGATTTACTTAACTGCCAGTGCTGTGATATTCTCCTAATGATTTCTACAGTTTTAAAATATTTATTTTTAATGTGTATAGTATTGCTTACTAGATGATAACCACTCCCTCCAGGGTTTATACACATCATTGGATTGGACCTCATGTATGACGGTGGCGGTTCTATCACAGTTTTTTTCTCAGATGACTACGTTGGGCCCTGAGGATGTGTGTGTTTCTGTAACTAAGGTTGAGACGGTGACAGGAAGTGTGGTTTTGCAGATGAAAGACGTTTCTCACGGTGTGACTTTCATGTTTTAAAAAAAGACGACACTTCCAGTCTTGAACTATCTACTAACTAACTTTATTTCCAACTAGAACAAGACGTGACATGTCAGGGTGAAAACATAGTAGTCCATTTAAAAGGATAATAAAACACCTGAAATGTCTGTTTTCACATTTTAATTTTTGTCAGCAATTCCTTTATCCATATGTAACAGTATAGCTTCCGCCCCTCTCCTCTCCTCGCCCCGACCTGGGCTCGAACCAGGGACCCTCTGCACACATCGACAACAGCCACCCTCGAAGTATCGTTACCCATCGCTCCACAAAAGAGCCTTGCAGAGAAACAGCAACTTCAAGGTCTCAGAGAGAGTTCACATCAGTTACACATATTTTCCCATTTTGTACCTACATCACATGCCTAGGTTCTCATTACATCACTGCACATCTTCACACAAAGCTTGGCCAGAGTTCAAACATACTTCACAGCTTCCAGCACATGAGCTATAATTCAAATTCAGTAAATATTAAATAGTTTCACAAATTATTGAGAAAAGCCTGAGAAAGCAGGTATCAATCAGTCAATCAGTGACTTCCTCATGGTTTTGTTGATCCAGTCAAGGTACATTTTCGATATGAGTGTGTACACCCCAGGTTTGGTCTTGATGCCACATTTTGTACCGAACGACACGACTCCCCTTAGTTCACCTCCACACACCAACGGGCCACCAGAGTCTCCCTGAAACACACAGCACATCAATTCATACATGATTACTTTGTCATTTACAAACAATATATACAGTTTCACACATGTATCAATGGTTGATCATTGGCTCCCTGCAAAATATATTACAACTTCACCAGCGAGTACACACACAGGAGGCTGGTAGGAGGAGTTTTAGGAGGATGGGCTCATTGTAATGTCTGGAACGGCATCGGTGGAATGGAGTCAAACATGTGGTTTCCATGTCTGACACCTTTCCAGTAATTCCATTCTAGTCATTACAATGAGTCCGTCCTCCTACAGCTCCCCCCACCAGCCTCCTCTGACACACACCTGACATGAGTCCACCCTGGTCTTGTCCACAGAGCCGGCACACAGCATGCTGTAGGTGATGATTGGGGTCATGTTGTAGTAGTCTGCAGAGTTACACTTTCTCCTGTCGATCACGGTGACGTTGGTAGATTTCAGGACGTCAGACATGGTTTTAGCATTGTTCTCGGTGGCTCCCCAGCCAGACACTGAGCAGGGGGTCCCTGCTTGGACGTCTGGCACAGGGACAGGTAACGCTAGAGGTCTCACCTCCTTAGTCAGCTTTACTTTCTTATCCAACTGGATAGAAGAAGAAGAGGGTTGTGTCAATTCTCCTTCAACCGTCTCTAGATTTTGAATAATGGCTGACACCACGGTAGTGACTGACCTTCAGCAGCATGATGTCGTTGACTTTGAATTCGGGGTCATAACAGGGATGAGGGACGCGACCTTTCACCTTACGGACCTGTCTAGTCTCCTTCTCCTCCTGTTTGATGGAGTGGACCCCTAGAAACACCCTGTTGATTCTTCAGACAGAAACACAACCTTCTGGTTAGATCAGCTGAAGGAAGCAGCCCAACAACTATAATGACACAATCTCAGAAGCACAATGTATAAAAAAATCTAACATTTGAAACGGAGTTGCTAAGCAAACCATTACAGTGGCAGCATCTGTACAAGGACAACAACACTGATATTGTCACGACCATCGTATGAATAATTGGACCAAGGCGCAGCGTGAGTAGAGTCCCACATTTTAATGATAGTGAAACTTAAAAAACAACGACGACGATATAACAATCGTGAACTACATCGCACACATAGGCACTCATACGAAACAATATCCCACATCGCAGCTGGGAAAAAGGACAAACTAAGTATGATCCCCAATTAGAGGTAACGACTATCAGCTGCCTCCAATTGGGAACCATACACACACACACCAACATAGAAATATAATACCTAGAAACCCCCCTAATCACGCCCTGACCTAAAACACCATAGAGAGCCCTCGGGGTGTGACAGATATTGGACCTACTCAGTACAATGGGCCGCAGTCAGAACCCATTGCTGGTGGATCAGGATTCCTCCACACATTTTGTTTCCTTTGTTGTCCTCCAGTAGAGCCATGTAGGGTAAGGAGTGAGGCTTCACCTCCTTTCCACCAATGATCTCTGCACAGTCACCTAGGAGCATTGGACAAAACACCAACAGTAACTAATTAGAGAAATAATCATATATATATATTTGTCAGATAACATAAACACACAAACACACACCTACCTGAGTGCAGATATAGAAGGATCATGGTAGAGGTCCAGAAACTGGCTGCTGTGGAGAGGATCATGGTTATTTAACTGATGTAACCTCAGTAGTTCAGGGTCTACTGTGCTGTGATGCTCTCTGATCTCTCTCTTTATACTAGAGGATGTGGTCTGATGTTCACCTCAAAGTGGAAACACACAGGCATGCACACACGCACGCACGCACGCACGCACACACACACACACACACACACACACACACACACACACACATTGTCACGACTTCGGAGGAAGTCGGTCCCTCTCCTTGTTCGGGGGCGTTCGGCGGTCGACGTCACCGGCCTTCTAGCCATCGCCGATCCACTTTTCGTTTTCCATTTGTTTTGTCTTTGTTTTACACACCTGGTTTCAATTCCCCAATTACATCATTATTAAACCCTCTGTTTCCCCCATGTTTTCCCTGTTTTTGTGCGTGGTTGTTTTATGTATTTCGGTCCTTTTGTGTGGGCTTGGTATTACTTCATGTATTGGGCAGGTCTAATCAGGATGCCAGAAAGGAGCTCCTTAAGAAAGGAGCTCCACTGATCTAGGACCAGGTCTAATCAGGATGCCAGAGCAACATTTCATTCTCCAGGAAGGAGCTCCACTGACCTAGGACCAGGTCATATCAGGATGCCAGAGCAACACTGAATTCTTAAGAAAGGAGCTCCACTGATCTAGGACCAGGTCTAATCAGGTCTACAATGCATTCCTCAGTAGAGAGTTATATCACCATATTAATTTTTTATTTTATTTTACCTTTATTTAACCAGGTAGGCAAGTTGAGAACAAGTTCTCATTTACAATTGCGACCTGGCCAAGATAAAGCAAAGCAGTTCGACAGATACAACGACACAGAGTTACACATGGAGTAAAACAAACATACAGTCAATAATACAGTATAAACAAGTCTATATACAATGTGAGCAAATGTGGTGAGAAGGGAGGTAAAGGCAAAAAAGGCCATGGTGGCAAAGTAAATACAACATAGCAAGTAAAATACTGGAATGGTAGTTTTGCAATGGAAGAATGTGCAAAGTGGAAATAAAAATAATGGGGTGCAAAGGAGCAAAATAAATAAATAAATAAAAATTAAATACAGTTGGGAAAGAGGTAGTTGTTTGGGCTAAATTATAGGTGGGCTATGTACAGGTGCAGTAATCTGTGAGCTGCTCTGACAGTTGGTGGTTAAAGCTAGTGAGGGAGATAAGGGTTTCCAGTTTCAGAGATTTTTGTAGTTCGTTCCAGTCATTGGCAGCAGAGAACTGGAAGGAGAGGCGGCCAAAGAAAGAATTGGTTTTGGGGGTGACTAGAGAGATATACCTGCTGGAGCGTGTGCTACAGGTGGGAGATGCTATGGTGACCAGCGAGCTGAGATAAGGGGGGACTTTACCTAGCAGGGTCTTGTAGATGACATGGAGCCAGTGGGTTTGGCGACGAGTATGAAGCGAGGGCCAGCCAACGAGAGCGTACAGGTCGCAATGGTGGGTAGTATATGGGGCTTTGGTGATAAAACGGATTGCACTGTGATAGACTGCATCCAATTTGTTGAGTAGGGTATTGGAGGCTATTTTGTAAATGACATCGCCAAAGTCGAGGATTGGTAGGATGGTCAGTTTTACAAGGGTATGTTTGGCAGCATGAGTGAAGGATGCTTTGTTGCGAAATAGGAAGCCAATTCTAGATTTAACTTTGGATTGGAGATGTTTGATATGGGTCTGGAAGGAGAGTTTACAGTCTAACCAGACACCTAAGTATTTGTAGTTGTCCACGTATTCTAAGTCAGGGCCGTCCAGAGTAGTGATGTTGGACAGGCGGGTAGGTGCAGGTAGCGATCGGTTGAAGAGCATGCATTTAGTTTTACTTGTATTTAAGAGCAATTGGAGGCCACGGAAGGAGAGTTGTATGGCATTGAAGCTTGCCTGGAGGGTTGTTAACACAGTGTCCAAAGAAGGGCCGGAAGTATACAGAATGGTGTCGTCTGCGTAGAGGTGGATCAGAGACTCACCAGCAGCAAGAGCGACCTCATTGATGTATACAGAGAAGAGAGTCGGTCCAAGAATTGAACCCTGTGGCAACCCCATAGAGACTGCCAGAGGTCCGGACAGCAGACCCTCCGATTTGACACACTGAACTCTATCAGAGAAGTAGTTGGTGAACCAGGCGAGGCAATCATTTGAGTCTGCCGATGAGGATGTGGTGATTGACAGAGTCGAAAGCCTTGGCCAGATCAATGAATACGGCTGCACAGTAATGTTTCTTATCGATGGCGGTTAAGATATCGTTTAGGACCTTGAGCGTGGCTGAGGTGCACCCATGACCAGCTCTGAAACCAGATTGCATAGCAGAGAAGGTATGGTGAGATTCGAAATGGTCGGTAATCTGTTTGTTGACTTGGCTTTCGAAGACCTTAGAAAGGCACGGTAGGATAGATATAGGTCTGTAGCAGTTTGGGTCAAGAGTGTCCCCCCCTTTGAAGAGGGGGATGACCGCAGCTGCTTTCCAATCTTTGGGAATCTCAGAAGACACGAAAGAGAGGTTGAACAGGCTAGTAATAGGGGTGGCAACAATTTCGGCAGATAATTTTAGAAAGAAAGGGTCCAGATTGTCTAGCCCGGCTGATTTGTAGGGGTCCAGATTTTGCAGCTCTTTCAGAACATCAGCTGAATGGATTTGGGAGAAGGAGAAATGGGGAAGGCTTGGGCGAGTTGCTGTTGGGGGTGCAGTGCTGTTGTCCGGGGTAGGAGTAGCCAGGTGGAAAGCATGGCCAGCCGTAGAAAAATGCTTATTGAATGTCTCAATTATGGTGGATTTATCAGTGGTGACAGTGTTTCCTATCTTCAGTGCAGTGGGCAGCTGGGAGGAGGTGTTCTTATTCTCCATGGACTTTACAGTGTCCCAGAACTTTTTTGAGTTAGTGTTGCAGGAAGCAAATTTCTGCTTGAAAAAGCTAGCCTTGGCTTTTCTAACTGCCTGTGTATAATGGTTTCTAGCTTCCCTGAACAGCTGCATATCACGGGGGCTGTTCGATGCTAATGCAGAACGCCATAGGATGTTTTTGTGTTGGTTAAGGGCAGTCAGGTCTGGGGAGAACCAAGGGCTATATCTGTTCCTGGTTCTAAATTTCTTGAATGGGGCATGTTTATTTAAGATGGTTAGGAAGGCATTTAAAAAAAATATCCAGGCATCCTCTACTGACGGGATGAGATCAATATCCTTCCATGATACCCCGGCCAGGTCGATTAGAAAGGCCTGCTCGCAGAAGTGTTTCAGGGAGCGTTTTACAGTGATGAGTGGAGGTCGTTTGACCGCTGACCCATTACGGATGCAGGCAATGAGGCAGTGATCGCTGAGATCTTGGTTGAAGACAGCAGAGGTGTATTTAGAGGGGAAGTTGGTTAGGATGATATCTATGAGGGTGCCCGTGTTTAAGGCTTTGGGGAGGTACCTGGTAGGTTCATTGATAATTTGTGTGAGATTGAGGGCATCAAGTTTAGATTGTAGGATGGCTGGGGTGTTAAGCATGTTCCAGTTTAGGTCGCCTAGCAGCACGAACTCTGAAGATAGATGGGGGGCAATCAGTTCACATATGGTGTCCAGAGCACAGCTGGGGGCAGAGGGTGGTCTATAGCAGGCGGCAACGGTGAGAGACTTGTTTTTAGAGAGGTGGATTTTTAAAAGTAGAAGTTCAAATTGTTTGGGTACAGACCTGGATAGTAGGACAGAACTCTGCAGGCTATCTTTGCAGTAGATTACAACAACGCCCCCTTTGGACGTTCTATCTTGTCTGAAAATGTTGTAGTTTGAAATTAAAATGTCAGAATTTTTGGTGGTCTTCCTAAGCCAGGATTCAGACACAGCTAGAACATCCGGGTTGGCAGAGTGTGCTAAAGCAGTGAATAGAACAAACTTAGGGAGGAGGCTTCTAATGTTAACATGCATGAAACCAAGGCTATTACGGTTACAGAAGTCGTCAAAAGAGAGCGCCTGGGGAATAGGAGTGGAGCTAGGCACTGCAGGGCCTGGATTCACCTCTACATCGCCAGAGGAACATAGGAGGAGTAGAATAAGGGTACGGCTAAAAGCTATGAGAATTGGTCGTCTAGAACGTCTGGAACATAGAGTAAAAGGAGGTTTCTGGGAGCGATAAAATAGCATCAAGGTATAATGTACAGACAAATGTATGGTAGGATGTGAATACAGTGGAGGTAAACCTAGGTATTGAGTGATGAAGAGAGAGATATTGTTTCTAGAAACATCATTGAAACCAGGAGATGTCATTGCATGTGTGGTTGGTGGAACTAATAGGTTGGATAAGGTATAGTGAGCAGGACTAGAGGCTCTACAGTGAAATAAGCCAATAAACACTAACCAGAACAGCAATGGACAAGACATATTGACATTAAGGAGAGGCATGCTTAGTCGAGTGATCAAAAGGGTCCAGTGAGTGGAGAGGTTGGTTGGTGATTTAGACAGCTAGCCAGGCCATCGGTAGCAAGCTAGCATAGGATGGAGGTCTGTTGTTAGCCACCTCTTGCGTTCCGTCAGTAGATTAGTGGGGTTCCGTGTGGTAGAGGGGATTAATCCAAATCACACAACAACAACAAAAATGTAAACAATAGATATAGTTATAGAGGCCCAAGAAGAAAACATAATAATAATAAAAATAAATAAATTGTCCGATTGTCTATTCAGATAGCAGCCGGTAAGACAGCTAACGGTTAGCAGGCCGCAGATGGGCGTTCAGGTAACGTCGCGACGGAGGAGCCAGCCAGATCTCCTTCGGGTAGATAACGTCTTCAGTCCAGTTGTGAAGGCCCAGTGGGGCTCCGCGTAGGCAGTAAAATGGGTCCGGATAGGTGACTGCAGCCCAGGAGTGATTGATGGAACTCAGGAGTGATTGAAGGAGCTGGCTAGCTCCGGAATAATTGATGTTTGCTCCGGAATCGACGAAGGCCGATAGTCACACGGATAGCGGCTAGCTAGCTGTGAGATCCGGGTATGAATGTCCAGAGAGCAGTCGAAATCCAGGGACATGGAGAGAAAAATTGGTCCGGTATGTTCCGTTCCGAGCCGCGCTGCGCCGTACAGAACTGGCGATAGATTTTCGAGCTAAAGGATAGCTGATGACCACAAACCGTGGTTAGCTGAATACTAACGATTTGCCAGTAAAGGAGCTAACTAGCTTCTGAACTAGCTTCTGATTAGCTTCTGGATTAGCCTCTGGCTAGTTTCAGGCTAGCTTCTTGGAGTTTCTGGCTAGCTTCTTGGAGGATTACAGATTTGAGGTAAATAATACTTTTTTATAAATATAAATTGGTGAGGCGGGTTGCAGGAGAGTGTTTTGAAGATGAGTTGATGGAAAATAAAAATTAAATGTATGTGAAAAAAAGTTGTAAATATATATATATACAGGACACGACAAGACGAGGACAAAAGACGTCTGAACTGCTATGCCACCTTGGAGAGGGAGTGTATACATCTCTATATACACCACTGTATACACCACTATATACACCGCTATATACATCACTACATACACCACTATATACACCGCTATATACATCACTACATACATCACTATATACACCACTATATACAACACTATATACACCACTTTATACATCACTATATACACCACCATGTACATCACTATATACACCACCATATACATCACTACATGCATCACTATATACATCACTATATACACCGCTACATACATCACTATATACACATCACTATATACACCACTGTATACACCACTATATACATCACTATATACACCACTTTATACACCACTATACACACCACTATATACATCACTATATACACCACTATATACATCACTATATACACCACTATATACATCACTATATATGCCACTATATACACCACTATATACACCACTACATACACCACTTTATACATCACTATATACAGCATAACAACTGTAACAATGATGAATAAATAAATATCCATTGGGGTGAAGCCAAAGTAAAGACTGTTGAGGGGGTGGGATGACCATAGAGGGACTAGCATGACCATTGGGGGGGGAATGACCATAGAGGGACTAGCATGACCATTGGGGGGGGGGGGGATGACCATAGAGGGACTAGCATGACCATTGGGGGGGGGGGGGGGGAATGACCATAGAGGGACTAGCATGACCATTGGGGGGGGGGAATGACCATAGAGGGACTAGCATGACCATTGGGGGGGGGGGGGGGGAATGACCATAGAGGAACTAGCATGACCATTGGGGGGGGGGGTGACCATAGAGGGACTAGCATGACCATTGGGGGGGGATGACCATAGAGGGACTAGCATGACCATTGGGGGGGGGGGCAGTCTATGTATTTAACATCATACAGGTATTTACCAACAAACATCTGCCTGGTTATACGATGTACCGGCAGGATAGAACAGCTGCATCTGGTAAGACAAGGGGCGGCGGTCTTTGTATTTTTGAAAAACAGCTGGTGCACGATCTCTAGAGAAGTCTCGAGCTATTGCTCGCCTGAGGTAGAGTATCTCATGATAGGCTGTAGACCACACTACCTACCGAGATATTTTTCATCTGTATTCTTTGTAGCTGTTTACATACCCCCACAGTCAGATGCTGGCACTAAGACAATTTTGAATGAGAAAACGCTCACTCAGAGGCGGTGCTCCTAGTAGCCGGGGACTTTAATGCAGGTGAAACTTAAATCCGTTTAACCAATTTTCTATCAGCATGTTAAATGTTAAATGTGTATGGACCACCTCTACTCCACACACAGAGACACATACAAATCTCTCCCTCGCCCTCCATTTGGCAAATCTGACCATAATTCTATCCTCTTGATTCCTGCTTACAAGCTAAAAATTAAAGCAGGAAGCACCAGTGACCAGATCTATAAAAAAGTGGTCAGAGGAAGCAGATGCTAAGCTAAAGGACTGTTTCGCTAGCACAGACTGGAATATGTTCTGGGATTCCTCCGATGGCATTGAGAAGTACACCACATCAGTCATTGGCATCGTCAATAAGTGCATCGATGGCGTCGTCCCCACAGTGACAGTAGTCCAGGATCCAGTATACATGCACTGTGTGATCATGACCAATTTCCATAACACTGGGCAGATTGAGGTGTGAGGCACTCAGTGGAACACCAAGCCTATCAGTGGTTGTGAAACTGAAGACCCCCCCATCTCGCTAGTTTCCTCTCACACTACATCACTACCTACCCTGGAACACTGAGTCAGCATAACTGCCTGCCTGTATTGACATCCTCTCCCCTGTAGCTCACAGGCTGTCAGTAAACTAACCCACAGAAACAGTCAGGGTTTACTTCTGACTCTATCTGCATCTGCAAAGACCATTGGTTTCTTCAGAAGTATCTCACGCTAACAAGGGGTGGGGTGTCCCAAATGACACCCAATCCATATGAACCCTGGTCAAGTAATGCACACAGGGAACAGAGTGCCGTTTGTAGCTTCCTGTTGAACTTCCTGTTTACCAGAAGGCTTTAACACAAATGCTGCTGTTTTACCGAGACAAATCAACTTTATTACTTAAACATCGTCAGCTATCAATCAGCTTATCAATCAGCTTATCAATCAGCTTATCAATCAGCTTATCAATCAGGTTATCAATCAGGTTATCAATCAGCTTATCAATCAGTTTATCAATCAGCTTATCCATCAGCTTATCCATCAGCTTATCAATCAGCTTATCAATCAGCTTATCAATCAGCTTCCAGCTTCACTGATGAAATGTGAAAGCACACAGCACATCCATAAAAGAAGATGTTTCTGTGTCGTACAAGGGTGGTGTAATGATCTCCAGCGTTTATTCCTTTTTTCATTTTTACCTTTTAATTTACCAGGTAGGTCAATGGAAAACAAGTTCTTATTTACAACCACGGCCGGAAGAAGTGTGTCTCAAGCTTGGTTGCAGGGATAGGGTTAGTGCCAGCTAGTTCAGAGAAATTGCTGACATGATGAAATACTTTGATGGCAGATTCACCACAGACCCCCATGAGGTGAAACCACAACGTTCCTGAGAAACCATGATTGTCAATGTGATGAGATCTGAGATGAAACTAAACCATCCCGTAGTTTCTCAGAAACTACGTGGATGGATTCTAATGTATGAGCAGATCAAATCAAATCAAATGTTATTAGTCACATGAGCCGAATACAACAGGTGTAGACCTTACAGTGAAATGCTGAATACAACAGGTGTAGACCATACAGTGAAATGCTGAATACAACAGGTGTAGACCATACAGTGAAATGCTGAATACAACAGCTGTAGACCATACAGTGAAATGCTGAATACAACAGGTGTAGACCATACAGTGAAATGCTGAATACAACAGGTGTAGTAGACCTTACAGTGAAATGCTGAATACAACAGCTGTAGACCATACAGTGAAATGCTGAATACAACAGCTGTAGACCATACAGTGAAATGCTGAATACAACAGCTGTAGACCATACAGTGAAATGCTGAATGCAACAGCTGTAGACCATACAGTGAAATGCTGAATACAACAGGTGTAGACCATACAGTGAAATGCTGAATACAACAGGTGTAGACCATACAGTGAAATGCTGAATACAACAGGTGTAGACCATACAGTGAAATGCTGAATACAACAGCTGTAGACCATACAGTGAAATGCTGAATACAACAGCTGTAGACCATACAGTGAAATGCTGAATACAACAGCTGTAGACCATACAGTGAAATGCTGAATGCAACAGCTGTAGACCATACAGTGAAATGCTGAATACAACAGGTGTAGACCATACAGTGAAATGCTGAATACAACAGCTGTAGACCATACAGTGAAATGCTGAATACAACAGGTGTAGACCATACAGTGAAATGCTGAATACAACAGGTGTAGACCATACAGTGAAATGCTGAATACAACAGGTGTAGACCATACAGTGAAATGCTGAATACAACAGGTGTAGACCATACAGTGAAATGCTGAATACAACAGCTGTAGACCATACAGTGAAATGCTGAATACAACAGCTGTAGACCATACAGTGAAATGCTGAATACAACAGGTGTAGACCATACAGTGAAATGCTGAATACAACAGGTGTAGACCATACAGTGAAATGCTGAATACAACAGGTGTAGACCATACAGTGAAATGCTGAATACAACAGCTGTAGACCATACAGTGAAATGCTGAATAAAACAGGTGTAGACCATACAGTGAAATGCTGAATACAACAGGTGTAGACCATACAGTGAAATGCTGAATACAACAGGTGTAGACCATACAGTGAAATGCTGAATACAACAGCTGTAGACCATACAGTGAAATGCTGAATACAACAGGTGTAGACCATACAGTGAAATGCTGAATACAACAGCTGTAGACCATACAGTGAAATGCTGAATACAACAGGTGTAGACCATACAGTGAAATGCTGAATACAACAGCTGTAGACCATACAGTGAAATGCTGAATACGACAGCTGTAGACCATACAGTGAAATGCTGAATACAACAGGTGTAGACCATACAGTGAAATGCTGAATACAACAGGTGTAGACCATACAGTGAAATGCTGAATACAACAGCTGTAGACCATACAGTGAAATGCTGAATACAACAGCTGTAGACCATACAGTGAAATGCTGAATACAACAGGTGTAGACCATACAGTGAAATGCTGAATACAACAGGTGTAGACCATACAGTGAAATGCTGAATACAACAGCTGTAGACCATACAGTGAAATGCTGAATACAACAGCTGTAGACCATACAGTGAAATGCTGAATACAACAGCTGTAGACCATACAGTGAAATGCTGAATACAACAGCTGTAGACCATACAGTGAAATGCTGAATACAACAGCTGTAGACCATACAGTGAAATGCTGAATACAACAGGTGTAGACCATACAGTGAAATGCTGAATACAACAGGTGTAGACCATACAGTGAAATGCTGAATACAACAGGTGTAGACCATACAGTGAAATGCTGAATACAACAGCTGTAGACCATACAGTGAAATGCTGAATACAACAGGTGTAGACCATACAGTGAAATGCTGAATACAACAGCTGTAGACCATACAGTGAAATGCTGAATACAACAGGTGTAGACCATACAGTGAAATGCTGAATACAACAGGTGTAGACCATACAGTGAAATGCTGAATACAACAGGTGTAGACCATACAGTGAAATGCTGAATACAACAGCTGTAGACCATACAGTGAAATGCTGAATACAACAGCTGTAGACCATACAGTGAAATGCTGAATACAACAGCTGTAGACCATACAGTGAAATGCTGAATACAACAGGTGTAGACCATACAGTGAAATGCTGAATACAACAGCTGTAGACCATACAGTGAAATGCTGAATACAACAGCTGTAGACCATACAGTGAAATGCTGAATACAACAGGTGTAGACCATACAGTGAAATGCTGAATACAACAGCTGTAGACCATACAGTGAAATGCTGAATACAACAGCTGTAGACCATACAGTGAAATGCTGAATACAACAGGTGTAGACCATACAGTGAAATGCTGAATACAACAGGTGTAGACCATACAGTGAAATGCTGAATACAACAGGTGTAGACCATACAGTGAAATGCTGAATACAACAGCTGTAGACCATACAGTGAAATGCTGAATACAACAGGTGTAGACCATACAGTGAAATGCTGAATACAACAGGTGTAGACCATACAGTGAAATGCTGAATACAACAGCTGTAGACCATACAGTGAAATGCTGAATACAACAGGTGTAGACCATACAGTGAAATGCTGAATACAACAGCTGTAGACCATACAGTGAAATGCTGAATACAACAGGTGTAGACCATACAGTGAAATGCTGAATACAACAGGTGTAGACCATACAGTGAAATGCTGAATACAACAGGTGTAGACCATACAGTGAAATGCTGAATACAACAGCTGTAGACCATACAGTGAAATGCTGAATACAACAGCTGTAGACCATACAGTGAAATGCTGAATACAACAGGTGTAGACCATACAGTGAAATGCTGAATACAACAGGTGTAGACCATACAGTGAAATGCTGAATACAACAGGTGTAGACCATACAGTGAAATGCTGAATACAACAGCTGTAGACCATACAGTGAAATGCTGAATACAACAGCTGTAGACCATACAGTGAAATGCTGAATACAACAGCTGTAGACCATACAGTGAAATGCTGAATACAACAGCTGTAGACCATACAGTGAAATGCTGAATACAACAGGTGTAGACCATACAGTGAAATGCTGAATACAACAGGTGTAGACCATACAGTGAAATGCTGAATACAACAGGTGTAGACCATACAGTGAAATGCTGAATACAACAGCTGTAGACCATACAGTGAAATGCTGAATACAACAGGTGTAGACCATACAGTGAAATGCTGAATACAACAGGTGTAGACCATACAGTGAAATGCTGAATACAACAGCTGTAGACCATACAGTGAAATGCTGAATACAACAGGTGTAGACCATACAGTGAAATGCTGAATACAACAGCTGTAGACCATACAGTGAAATGCTGAATACAACAGGTGTAGACCATACAGTGAAATGCTGAATACAACAGCTGTAGACCATACAGTGAAATGCTGAGCCTACGAGCCCCTAACCAACAATGCAGTTAAAAAAATAAGAATAAGAGATAAAAGTAACAAGTAATTAAAGAGCAGCAGTAAAATAACAGTAGCGAGACTATATACAGTGAGGGGTACCGATACAGAGTTTGATGTGCCGGTTATTTGAGGTCATATGTATATGTAGGTAGAGTTATTAAAGTGACTATGCATAGTTGACAACAGAGAGTAGCAATGGTGTAATGAGGTGGTGAGAGGGGGTGTGAAGGGGGGGTGGGCACTGCAAATAGTCTGGGAAGCCATTTGACTAGATGTTCAGGAGTCTTATGGATTGGGGGTAGAAGCTGTTTAGAAGCCTCTTTGACCTAGTACCGCTTGCTGTGCAGTAGCAGAGAGAACAGTCTATGACTAGGGTGGCTGGAGTCTTTGAACATTTTTAGGGCCTTCCTCTGACACTGCCTGTTATAGAGGTCCTGGATGGCAGGAAGCTTCGCCCCAGTGATTTACTGGGCCGTTCGCACTACCCTTTGTAGTGCCTTGCGGTCGGAGGCCGAGCAGATCATCTCCTTTGTCTTGATCACGCTGAGGGAGAGGTTGTTGTCCTTGCACCACACGGTCAGGTCTCTGAACTCCTCCATATAGGCTGTCTCATAATTGTTGGTGATCAGACCCAGGATCCTTAATTTATTGATGAGCTTTGAGGGCACTATGGTGTTGAATGCTGAGCTGTAGTCAATGAATAGCATTCTCACATAGGTGTTCCTTTTGTCCAGGTGGGAAAGGGAGAGCAATGGAGATTGCATCATCTGTGGATCTGTTGGGGCAGTATGCAAATTGGAGTGGGTCTAGGGTTTCTGGGATGATGGTGTTGATGTGAGCCATGACCAGCCTTTCAAAGCACTTCGTGGCTACAGACGTGAGTGCACCAAGTCGGTAGCCGTTTAGGCAGGTTACCTTAGTGTTCTTGGACACGGGGACTATGGTGGTCTGCTTAAAACATGGTGGCATTACAGACTTGGACAGGGAGCTGTTGTTGGCCAGTTGGTCAGTGCATGCGCGCAGTACATGTCCTGATAATTCATCTGGCCCTACGGCCCTGTGAATGTTGACCTGTTATAAGGTCTTACATCGAAAGCGGAGAGCGTGATCTCGCAGTCTTTCGGAACAGCTGGTGCTCTCATGCATGTTTCAGTGTTATTTGCCTCGAAGCGAGCATAGAAGTAGTTTAGCTCGTCTGGTAGGCTCGTGTCACTGGGCAGCTCTCGGCTGTGCTTCCCTTTGTAGTCTGTAATGGTTTGCAGGCCCTGCCACATCCAACGAGCTTTAGAGCGTAGTACGATTCGATCTTAGTCCTGTACTGAAGGCCCCAAAAAATTGTCAAAGACTCTAGTCACCCAAGTCATAGACTGTTCTCTCTCTTACATCATGGCAAGTAGTACTGGAGCTCCAAGTCTTGGTCCAAAAGGCTTGTTAACAGTTTCTACCTCCAATCCATAAGACTAGTGAACAATTAATCAAATGGTCATCCGGACTATTTGTATTGACACCCCCTCCCTCCTTTCTTTATAAACTGCTGCTACTCTCTGTTTATTATCTATGCATAGTCACTTTACCTCTACCTACATGTACAAATTACCTCAACTAACCTGTAACACAGCACATTGAGTCGGTACCGGTACCCCCTGTACATAGTACCGTTATTTATTGTGTTACTTTAGATAAAAAAAATGTTACATTTTATTTATTAAATATTTTCTTAACTCAATTTCTTGAACTGCATTTTAAGGGCTTGTAAGTAAGAATTTCACAGTAATGTCTACAACTGTTGTATGAGGTGCATGTGACAATTTTTTGGGGGGATTTTGTTAACACCAGATGAATAACAGGGGTCGCTGTTTTCAAGTCACCACAAAGCCATTGGTTGTAAAAAATATACCTTGGGGGCTATAGAAATGCATGTATTGAAGGTGCTACCCATAGATAATTTTTTTGTTGTAATTTCTGAAAATGTCCATAATAGTTTCTCACGGTGTGACTCTCATGTTTAAAAAAGACGACAGTTCAAGACTGGAAGTATCTACTAACTAAATTTCCAACTAGAACAAGACGTGACATGTCAGGGTGAAAACATAGTAGTCCATTTAAAAGGATAATAAAACACCTGAAATGTCTGTTTTCACATTTTAATTTTTGTCAGCAATTCCTTTGTCCATATGTAACAGTATAGCTTCCGTCCCTCTCCTCTCCTCGCCCCGACCTGGGCTCGAACCAGGGACCCTCGGCACACATCGACAACAGCCACCCTCGAAGTATCGTTACCCATCGCTCCACAAAAGAGCCTTGCAGAGCAACAGCAACTTCAAGGTCTCAGAGAGAGTTCACATCAGTTACACATATTTTCCCATTTTGTACCTACATCACATGCCTAGGTTCTCATTACATCACTGCACATCTTCACACAAAGCTTGGCCAGAGTTCAAACATACTTCACAGCTTCCAGCACATGAGCTATAATTCAAATTCAGTAAATATTAAATAGTTTCACAAATTATTGAGAAAAGCCTGAGAAAGCAGGTATCAATCAGTCAATCAGTGACTTCCTCATGGTTTTGTTGATCCAGTCAAGGTACATTTTCGATATGAGTGTGTACACCCCAGGTTTGGTCTTGATGCCACATTTTGTACCGAACGACACGACTCCCCTTAGTTCACCTCCACACACCAACGGGCCACCAGAGTCTCCCTGAAACACACAGCACATCAATTCATACATGATTACTTTGTCATTTACAAACAATATATACAGTTTCACACATGTATCAATGGTTGATCATTGGCTCCCTGCAAAATATATTACAACTTCACCAGCGAGTACACACACAGGAGGCTGGTAGGAGGAGTTTTAGGAGGATGGGCTCATTGTAATGTCTGGAACGGCATCGATGGAATGGAGTCAAACATGTGGTTTCCATGTCTGACACCTTTCCAGTAATTCCATTCTAGTCATTACAATGAGTCCGTCCTCCTACAGCTCCTCCCACCAGCCTCCTCTGACACACACACACACACACACACCTGACATGAGTCCACCCTGGTCTTGTCCACAGAGCCGGCACACAGCATGCTGTAGGTGATGATTGGGGTCATGTTGTAGTAGTCTGCAGAGTTACACTTTCTCCTGTCGATCACGGTGACGTTGGTAGATTTCAGGACGTCAGACATGGTTTTAGCATTGTTCTCGGTGGCTCCCCAGCCAGACACTGAGCAGGGGGTCCCTGCTTGGACGTCTGGCACAGGGACAGGTAACGCTAGAGGTCTCACCTCCTTAGTCAGCTTTACTTTCTTATCCAACTGGATAGAAGAAGAAGAGGGTCGTGTCAATTCTCCTTCAACCGTCTCTAGATTTTGAATAATGGCTGACACCACGGTAGTGACTGACCTTCAGCAGCATGATGTCGTTGACTTTGAATTCGGGGTCATAACAGGGATGAGGGACGCGACCTTTCACCTTACGGACCTGTCTAGTCTCCTTCTCCTCCTGTTTGATGGAGTGGACCCCTAGAAACACCTTGTTGATGCTTCAGACAGAAACACAACCTTCTGGTTAGATCAGCTGAAGGAAGCAGCCCAACAACTATAATGACACAATCTCAGAAGCACAATGTATAAAAAAATCTAACATTTGAAACGGAGTTGCTAAGCAAACCATTACAGTGGCAGCATCTGTACAAGGACAACAACACTGATATTGTCACGACCATCGTATGAATAATTGGACCAAGGCGCAGCGTGAGTAGAGTCCCACATTTTAATGATAGTGAAACTTAAAAAACAACGACGACGACGACGACGACGACGATGATGATGATGATGATGATGATGATATAACAATCGTGAACTACATCGCACACATAGGCACTCATACGAAACAATATCCCACATCGCAGCTGGGAAAAAGGACAAACTAAGTATGATCCCCAATTAGAGGTAACGACTATCAGCTGCCTCCAATTGGGAACCATACACACACACACCAACATAGAAATATAATACCTAGAAACCCCCCTAATCACGCCCTGACCTAAAACACCATAGAGAGCCTTCGGGGTGTGACAGATATTGGACCTACTCAGTACAATGGGCCGCAGTCAGAACCCATTGCTGGTGGATCAGGATTCCTCCACACATTTTGTTTCCTTTGTTGTCCTCCAGTAGAGCCATGTAGGGTAAGGAGTGAGGCTTCACCTCCTTTCCACCAATGATCTCTGCACAGTCACCTAGGAGCATTGGACAAAACACCAACAGTAACTAATTAGAGAAATAATCATATATATATATTTGTCAGATAACATAAACACACAAACACACACCTACCTGAGTGCAGATATAGAAGGATCATGGTAGAGGTCCAGAAACTGGCTGCTGTGGAGAGGATCATGGTTATTTAACTGATGTAACCTCAGTAGTTCAGGGTCTACTGTGCTGTGATGCTCTCTGATCTCTCTCTTTATACTAGAGGATGTGGTCTGATGTTCACCTCAAAGTGGAAACACACACACACACACACGGTCACATCTTCTACCATTTTACTTAAATGTCACCATTGAACACTTTAAATCCCTATTTCATTAAAACAAGATGACTGAATGTGTAAAACAAGATGACAATGACAAGACAAATTATAAAAAGGAGAAACAAGAGTTTATCATTTTCTCCAGTAGTATTAGAGCTTTACAAAATGACCCTCGGTCCACAAAAAGTTGTTTACTGTCTAGTTTAGTTTCTAATATAGAAGTGCATCATAACACTGTTAGCCCACTCAGTCTGTTGAAGAAGAGAATATGTTCACCAATAGTAGAGACAGAACGCCAACAACGAAGTCATTCCATTCATATGAAAACCCAATGACTCAGTTACACAAGAAAGTTACATCATTGACAGAGGTTTCACCTTTCACTCGTTATTTTCCCTAGGTGGGTGAGGTGGTCTAGGAGGGAGAGGAGGGTGAGGTGGTCTAGGAGGGAGAGGAGGGAGAGGAGGGTGAGGTGGTCTAGGAGGGTGAGGTGGTCTAGGAGGGTGAGGTGGTCTAGGAGGGAGAGGAGGGTGAGGTGGTCTAGGAGGGAGAGGAGGGTGAGGTGGTCTAGGAGGTGGTCTAGGAGGGAGAGGAGGTGGTCTAGGAGGGAGAGGAGGGTGAGGTGGTCTAGGAGGGTGAGGTGGTCTAGGAGCGAGAGGAGGGTGAGGTGGTCTAGGAGGGTGAGGTGGTCTAGGAGGGAGAGGTGGTCTAGGAGGGTGAGGTGGTCTAGGAGGGTGAAGTGGTCTAGGAGGGTGAGGAGGTCCAGGAGGGTGAGGTGGTCGAGGGGGGCGAGGTGGTCTAGGAGGGTGAGGTGGTCTAGGAGGATGAGGTGGTCGAGGAGGGTGAGGAGGTCTAGGAGGGTGAGGAGGTCCAGGAGGGTGAGGTGGTCGAGGAGGGTGAGGTTGTCTAGGAGGGTAAGGAGGTCTAGGAGGGTGAGGAGGTCTAGGAGGGCGAGGTGGTCTAGGAGGATGAGGTGGTCGAGGAGGGTGAGGAGGTCTAGGAGGGTGAGGTGGTCGAGGGGGGTGAGGAGGTTTAGGAATTTCTTGTGAATCACACTCCAACCATAAACTGCTGTTAATTTCCATCCCTTTTTTTCTCCCCTCTTCTTTACCATCTTCCAGTCATTCTCACCAACTGTACTGGAGACAACAGATTCACACAATGCTTCCACCATCGCTCAATGTTCCATACTGCACTCACCTCCTTCTCAAAACCCATTGGATGACAAAACTCCAATGGGTTTAGAGAAGGGAGAGAGGAAGTGAGGAGTGTGCAATTGAGATTTTCCACATGTGTTTGATCTATCACACCTGATTCAATTTATCAACTAATCATCAAGCCCTTGATTGGGTGAATCAGGTGAGCTGGTTCAGGGCTACAACAAAATTACTGATCTAGATCAAGGCTATTGAGTCACACAGTATGGAGTCATAAAACCCCGAAATGGTTCCAATCGTTTTTACACGAATCATTTTTCCATCAGGGATTTTAGAACTATACGGTCTGTATTTCGTGTAGGTGTGACAGAGTGAACATTTAGAGTTTCTTTCCAACCTCCTGCGCGATGTAGATATCAAAGAACACAGCAGGTCGCGGGTAGAGTAGTGGGTGAAACCATTCACTTCACGAAAAGCTGTGATATAAAATAAAGTTTCGTTATGTGTTGTCGAATTCATACAAATATTTGCTGTCATTGTAGTAAGGTTAGCAATACGAGAGGTCTTCAGGATTAACCATTTTCTTTGAAAGAACAACTAGTGGGTTTCGAGTGCTTCTTTCTTCCTTATTTGGGAAGTTGGTCTGTCTGCTCTTCAGTCTGAGAGAGATTTTCTGCGAGCAGTGAACGTGTGGCTGTGAAAGTCCTGTTTTAATGCATGTCTTCACTTGTTTTATATATTTTACTGCAGATAGAAAAAACAAGTCAATCTGAAGTGTTGGTGTCCGTGTGTCCCATCTTCTTGGGGGCTATGTGAAGTTGGTTACATAGGCTTACCCTGGCGTGATGTTTTGATAACCTTGCAAATCTCTCGGACAAGGTCATTTTTTAATCAATAATTATCATTGCGCATTTGAGAGTAAATTGAGGCGAATATATTGATAAAATGCACCTTGTCCGAGAGAGAATTACACGGGTATCAAAATAATCACGCCAAAGTAACAATTAATTGCATTTAAAAAAAATCAAATTCAAAATGTGAAAAATGAACGGGGGGAAACCATTGGGACTATTTCCGTGTTTTTAAAAGGAATATGACGCATCCACTATTCAACGGCTTCAGGTTTTACTCCATCCTTTAGATTATATTTATATGGTGCAGACGTCATCACGTCATTATGAGATCTTTAACCCTGATATCTATTATGAGATACAGTACGTTATCTAGAGATGGCGTGACACAATTCCCCGTAACTGTCCCCAAACTCCCTGTTTTTACAGGAATCCTGGTTGGAGTATTCCCACATTTCCTGCTTATTCCCTCCCTGATTTATATTTTTTGTAATCCTATCGAGATCATTCATCTACTGTCCTCAAGGTGTCCAATTATGTCAATGACCCACTCACCTTGTGTCCCAGCTCCCTAATGAAAATTAGGTAGCCTAGTGGTTAAGAGTGTTGGACTAGTAACTGAAAGGTTGCAAGATCGAATCCCTGAGCTGACAAGGTAAAAATCTGTTGTTCTGCCCCTGAACGAGGCAGTTAACCCACTGTTCCTAGACCAGTTAACCCACTGTTCCTAGACCAGTTAACCCACTGTTCCTAGACCAGTTAACCCACTGTTCCTAGACCAGTTAACCCACTGTTCCTAGACCAGTTACCCCACTGTTCCTAGACCAGTTACCCCACTGTTCCTAGACCAGTTAACCCACTGTTCCTAGACTAGTTAACCCACTGTTCCTAGACCAGTTAACCCACTGTTCCTAGACCAGTTAACCCACTGTTCCTAGACCAGTTACCCCACTGTTTCTAGACCAGTTAACCCCACTGTTCCTAGACGAGTTAACCCACTGTTCCTAGACCAGTTAACCCCACTGTTCCTAGACCAGTTAACCCACTGTTCCTAGACCAGTTAACCCACTGTTCCTAGACCAGTTAACCCACTGTTCCTAGACCAGTTAACCCACTGTTCCTAGACCAGTTAACCCACTGTTCCTAGACCAGTTAACCCACTGTTCCTGGGTAGGTGGGTTGTCTCTCATCTCCTCCTGACCCCTTGTGATGCAAGCCACGTTCAAAACAACTGGGAACTCGGAAGAATACGAGGTCAAATCACGACGTCAGTGATCTTCAGGTAGGAAAGTCGGAGCTCTAGAAAGAGGCCAGAGTTCCCTAGTTGGATTTTCCCCAGTCGGAGCTCATTTTCTTCCGAGTTCCCAGTTGTTTTGAATGCACTGAAGTCGGAAATGTCCAACTTCCCAGTTCTGAGCTGTTTTGAACGTGGCAGCACTCTCGGTCCATTTCAATTCAACGGCTTTATTGGCATGGGAAATATATGTTAACATTGTAAAAGCAAGAGCAGTAGGTAACAAACAAAAGTGAAACAAACAGAAGTTGACAGTAAACATTACACTAACAGAAGTTCCTAAATAATAAAGACATTTCAATTGTCATTAAGTTCAGCAAACCAAATTTAATTTGTGACAGACATGGTTAGCAGATGTTAATGCGAGTGTAGTGAAATGCTTGTGTTTCTAGTTCCGACAGTGCAGTAATGTCTAACAAGTCATCTAACAATTTCCCAACAACTACCTTATACACACAAATCGAAAGGGGTGAACGAGAATATGTACATATAGATATATGGATGAGCGATGGCTGAGCGGCACAGGCAAGGTGCAATAAATGGTATAAAATACAGTATATTCATATATTTGATTTATTTATTTAACCTTTATTTCACTAGGCAGTCAGTCAAGAACAAATTCTTAATTACAATGACGGCCTAGGAACAGTGGGTTAAACTGCCTTGTTCAGGGGCAAAACAACAGAGTTTTACCTTGTCAGCGCGGGGATTCGATCCACCAACCTTTTGGTTACCAGCCCAAGTCTCTAACCAGTAGTCTACCTGCCACATCATTTGAGTAAAGTAAGATATATAAACATTATTAAAGTGGCATTATTTAAAGTGTCATTGTTTAAAGTGACTATTGATCCATTTATTAAAGTGGCCAGTGATAGGGTCTCAATGTAGGTAGCAGCCTCTCTGTGTTAGTGGTGGCTGTTTAACAGTCTGATGGCCTTGAGATAGAAGCTGTTTTTCAGTCTCTTGGTCCCAGCTTTGATGCACCTGTACTGACCTCGCCTTCTGGATGATAGCGGGGTGAACAGACAGAGACTCGGGTGGTGGTGGTCCTTAATGATCTTTTTGTCCTTCCTGTGACATCAGGTGGTGTAGGTGTCCTGGAGGGCAGGTAGTTTGCCCCCGGTGATGCGTTGTGCAGACCTCACTACCCTCTGGAGAGCCTTGGGGTTGAGGGAGGTGCAGTTGCTGTACCAGGCGGTGATACAGCCCAACAAGATGCTCTCGATTGTGCATCTGTAAAAGTTTGTCAAGGTTTTGGGTGACAAGCCAAATTTCTACAGCCTCCTGATGTTGGAAGAGGTGCTGTTGCGCCTTCTTCACAGCACTGTCTGTGTGGGTGGATCATTTCAGTTTGTCAGTGATGTGTACGCCCAGGAACTTAACTTTCCACTTTCTCCACTGCTGTCCCTTCGATGTGGATGGGGGGATGCTCCCTCTGCTCTTTCCTGAAGTCCACGATCATCTCCTTTGTTTTGTTGACGTTGAGTGAGAGGTTGTTTTCCTGACACCACACTCCGAATGCCCTCACCTCCTCCCTGTAGGCTGTCATGGGTGAACAGAAAGTACAGGAGGGGGCTGAGCATGCACCCTTGTGGGGCCCCAGTGTTGAGGGTCAGTGAAGTGGAGATGTTGTTTCCTACCTTCACCTTCTTGGGGCGGCCCATCAGGAAGTCCAGGACTCAATTGCACAGGGTGGGGTTGAGACCTAGGGCCTCCAGCTTGATGATGAGTATATATACAGTGTTGTAACAATGTGCAAATAGTGAAAGTACAAAAGGGAAAATAAATAAACATAAATATGGGTTGTTTTTACGTTTCTCTCACTTTCATTCTTTGTCTTTCTCACTGCAGAAGACGTGATGCTAGTGGGCAGGGCTTACAACAGGGCTGCATTCAGTATGTTTTTACGTTCTGAAACGTTCAGTTGAACGGAAACGGGTCTGTACTAAACGACCAGTTAGAAAACCTGGTTCGTGTTGTGGGTTGGGGAACGCTGTCAGCATGGCCACTGCCCTGTAAATGCATCACTTATTGCATTAAGCTGCACCTCGCCACCCACCAAACGGGAGCAAACATACCTCAGTCTGTTCAAGAACGTTTTTGGGGGGGGGAAACGTTCAGCAACATGGCAGACGTTCAAGAGAACTGAACGCACCTCTGATGTTGTGATGGGCGGGGCTTATAGTGGTATTAAAATAATTTGTATAATAATTGTAGCATTTAGATGTTTTTTTATTGATTATAAAATGCAGGAAAAGTACAAAAGTAAGCATACAGAAGCAATGATGTAAATCAAATTGTTGCGTTACATCACCCAATAATTCAGAGAACAATGTTATACTTTCACTACTTGACTGTTCACAACATGCTCATTTGATTATTGGTTTTTGAATGATATTATAATAATGATAATAATAATATCAATTAATTATAATGATAATAATAATAATGATATTAATTATAATGATAATAATAATAATGATATTAATTATAATTATAATAATAATGCTAAAGATATTAATTATAATCATGATATTAATTATAATAATGATAATAATAATAATAATGTTATTAATTATAATAATGATAATAATAATAATGTTATTAATTATAATAATGATATTATTTATAATAATTATAATAATAATGATAATAATATGAATTGTAATTATAATTATAATGATATTAATAATTATTATTATTATAATAATAAAAATAATGATGATATTAATAATAATGATGATATTAATGATAATAATGATATTAATTATAATAATGATAATAATAATAATGATATTAATTCATATTTAAGGAGCAAGACAATTCGTGTTTTCCAGTTGCTAAAAAATAATTATATTAAATGGCATTTTTCCTCACAGTATATCAATGTTTTTCAGAATAGACAGAAGTTGGCTATATCAGCCAGCGATTTGGATGGTTGTATTGATCCAGTCCTGGTATTTAGATGGGAGTGTGCACACTCCAGGTTTGGTCTTGCGACCACATACATACCCGAAGGACACGACTCTTACGCCTTTTAACAGTCAACAGCCGTCACCATCTGCAGGGCTCTCTTCGCGTACGGACTAGTACCGAGTTAACTCCCATTTTGGTTTGCATTGTTAGCGACACCTGAAAACAGATGGCATACAGGGAGGGATTGGAAGAGCCCTGCTATAGAGGGCTACCTCGGTATCTACATTACTAAGGCGAAGGACTCCTTCAGAGAGTCATTGTTACCCCCGCCGTTTACCCGCGCTTCATTGAATTCCTTCACTTTGACACTCAGAGCACTGGGCAGAAATCACATCGCATCAACACCCACCTCGGGCCTTCGCAATGCTTTGTTTTAATTAAACAGTCGGATTCCCCTGGTCCGCACCAGTTCAAAGTCACCTGCTAGGCCCTAGCTGATCTGAGTTTCCGACTTCCCTTACCTACATTGTTTTAACATGTCAGAGGCTGTTCACCTTGGAGACCTGTTGCGGATATGGGTACGGCCCGGCGAGAGATTTACACCCTCTTCCCCCGGATTTTCAAGGACCAGCGAGAGCTCACCGGACGCCGCCGGAACCGCGACGCTTTCCAGGGCTTGGGCCCATCTCTTGGGGCGAACCCATTCCAGGGCGCCCTGCCCTTCACAAAGAAAAGAGAACTCTCCCTGGGGCTCCCGCCAGCTTCTCCGGGATAGGTCGCGTTACCACACTAGACGTCTAGCAGTGCCCGTCTCCGCTAGTCTGTGGACATTCTGAAAGTAGTTTGAGGTCAGTAGGTCACAAATGAGAAAGTTTGAAAAATGTATGTAAAATCTTATGAGGTGAAAATTGACAAATTTAAAGGATGCGCAAAGTGTAGGCCCACTGAGTGTACATTCGGAACCTTGTTTGAGTCCAATAGGTCACATGACCAATTAGCTATTGAAATTAGAATGTTTGAAAAATGTATGTAAAGACATGTGAGATGAAAATGGACAGACAACAGGGTGTGCCATGTATAAGGCTAGTCAATGGATATTCTGAAAGTAGTATGAGGGTTGTAGGTCACATGACCAAGGAACTATTGAAATTACAAAGGTTCACAGAGTTAATGTAAAATCACCTGAGATGAAAATGGACAAACCAAAGGATGTGCAATGTGTAGGCCCACTGAGTGGACATTCTGAACCTTGTTTGAAGTCAGTAGGTCACATGACCAAGGAGCTATTGAAATGTAACATTTTGAAAAATGAATGTAAAATCATGTGAGATGAAATTGGACAAACTAAAGGGTGTGCAATATAGAAGGGTAGTCAGTGGACATTCTGGACCTTGTTTAAGTCAAGTAGGTCACATGACCAAGGAGCTATTGAAATTCAAATGTAAAAAAAGTTTGTACTTTGTTTACGCTCCCTAACTAATTCAACTAGGAATACAAAATGCTGCTCACTTTTCCACGTGTTTATTAGCTTTGGAAAGCAAATTAATGCTTTCCAATAAGACCTGTGCAATGTTGTGTGCAATTTTTCCAACATCATGACACTGATTTGGAGTCTGTGGCTCAAGTGGTTTGAAAGCGCTAATATCCGTTGAATATCCAACTTTAAACTGTCTTTACCTCGGTCGTGTTGTGACTGTGGAATTTGAATAGCTCCTCACAATCACACATAACATAGAGGCCGGTTCTGGTACAAACAGTGGTAGCCCACATCTCCCAACTGGGTGCCACACATTGACCGTGGACGAGGTGAGTTTCCCCCTTACTACGTAAAGCGCTTTGAGTCCAATCCATTTTTTATGGTTGTTGTTATTATTACTTTAAATTAAAAACAACATTATTCCCAAATACATGTGGTGGGTCTCTCAATCTGTTTTTACACCTAATTATGTTTGGTGCAATTTATTGTTTATGAATGATCTCTGACCTGTATGTAGCAGCATGATATTGTGGCGGTGGTCCGCAGCATTGTAGTAAGGATAAGGAACGTGCTCCTCCACATCTCTGACCTGTCTGTAAGCCTTCTCGGTTTCATTTACGAGGTGGACACCCAGATTGACCGTCTTTGTTCTAAAGACAATGTCCAGAATCCGATTCGTTAGACAATACATTCCTTAGAAAAATGTACATGGAGACGTGTTGGATACACTTGCTGCTCTGAATATACAGTACAGGATCACAGTATAGGATAATTAGTATAGGATTCGGCCACAATACAGTTTGACTTGATTCATTTCAGCTTTGCATAATTATTTTATTTTTTATTAATACATACTTTCTCAGCAATTAAACAAAAACAATATTGCAAAAGATGCACAAAAAAACATTTAGTATTGTGACAACCTACAAATGACAGTGGGCCGCAGTCAGGACCCATGATTCGTTGATGAGGATCAACGAATCATGGGATGAGGATCCCTCCACAGACTAGATCACCCTCCACAGACTATATATATACATGTATATAGTATGTATACATTGACGTGGATCAGTGAGGACAGGGAACATGGTACATACTGACAGACAATGAACATATACAGACACTGAGCACCAAGACAACGGAGAAGATCAGATATGATGGCGTGCATGTACCCCACACATACACAGGCACACAGAGACTCTTACCTGTGTGCAGATACAATGGGAGAATAGTGAGGACCCAGAGACAGACGACTATGATGTCGTGTCCTTCAGGCTCAAACTCAGTGCCTCTTTGCTTGACATCGTGGGAAAATCAAAATAAATCATCCAAGACCTCAGAAAAAAAATTGTAGACCTCCACAAGTCTGGTTCATCCTTGGGAGCAATTTCCAAACACCTGAAGGTACCATGTTCATCTGTACAAACAATAGTACACAAGTATAAACACCATGGGACCACGCAGCCGTCATACCGCTCAGGAAAGAGACGCGTTCTGTCTCCTAGAGACGAACGTACTTTGGTGTAAAAAGTGCAAATCAATCCCAGAACAACAGCAAAGGACCTTGTGAAGATGCTGGAGGAAACAGGTGCTATAAAAGTATCTATATCCACAGTAAAACGTGTCCTATATCGCCATAACCTGGAAGGCCGCTCAGCAAGGAAGAACCATTGGCCACTGCTCCAAAACCGCTGTAAACACAAGCATTAACAAACCGATACCAACACACACACACACACACACACTCCTGGAAATACATAATCTGACAAAGATCTAGGTCAAGGTTTAACCTGTAAAGGGTAAAGGTTAAACCTTATCTATTCTATCGATCACCATAACACAATGGATAAGCACTCTGTTCAAAGTTATTTTGTGGTACTCACTCACTCACTCACTCACAAACTCGCGCACACACACACACACACACACACACACACACACACACACACACACACACACACACACACACACACACACACGCACGCACGCACGCACACACACACACACAACTGCCAGACTCAGCTATGGTATAGACTAGGCATATTCAGCACAGAGAACGGCTGCAGGACAGAATCACACAAAGAGATACACAGTCCACCTTAAATATATACAGTCAACCTTAAAATACACAGTCAACCCATAGATACAGTCAACCTTAAAATATACAGTCAACCCATAGATACAATCAACCTTAAAATATAAGGTCAACCCATAGATACAATCAACCTTAAAATATACAGTCAAACCATAGAGACACAGTCAACCCATAGATATACAGTCAACCTTTAAAATATACAGTCAACCCATAGATACAGTCAACCCATAGATATACAGTCAACCCATAGATATACAGTCAACCTTTAAAATATACAGTCAACCCATAGATATACAGTCAACACATAGATACACAGTCAACACATAGACACACAGTCAACCCATAGATATACAGTCAACCCATAGACACACAGTCAACCCATAGATATACAGTCAACCCATAGATACAAAGTCAACCCATAGACAGACAGTCACCCATAGACAAACAGTCAACCCATTGAAACACAGTCAACCCATAGATAGGCAGTCAACACATAGAATACAGTCAACCCATAGAAACACAGTCAACAAATAGAGACACAGTCACACCATAGATATACAGTCAACCCGTAGATACACAGTCAACCCACATATACACAGTCAACCCACATATACACAGTCAACCCATAGATACAGTCAACCCACAGATACACAGTCAACCTACAGATACACAGTCAACTTATAGATTACAGTCAACCCACATATACACAGTCAACCTACAGATACACAGTCAACCCACAGATACACAGTCAACCTACAGATACACAGTCAACTTATAGATTACAGTCAACCCACATATACACAGTCAACCTACAGATACACAGTCAACCCACAGATATACAGTCAACCTACAGATACACAGTCAACCCATAGATACACAGTCAACCCATAGATAGACAGTCAACCCATAGACACACAGTCAACCCATAGACACACAGTCAACCCATAGATACACAGTCAACCCATAGATACACAGTCAACCCATAGATACACAGTCAACCCATAGACACACAGTCAACCCATAGACACACAGTCAACCCATAGATACACAGTCAACCCATAGATACACAGTCAATCCATAGACACATAGTCAACCCATAGATACACAGTCAACCCATAGATACACAGTCAACCCATAGATACACAGTCAACCCATAGACACACAGTCAACCCATAGACACACAGTCAACCCATAGATACACAGTCAACCCATAGATATACAGTCAACCCATAGATACACAGTCAACCCATAGATATACAGTCAACCCATAGATATACAGTCAACCCATAGAAACACAGTCAACCCATAGATACACATTCAACCCATAGATATACAGTCAACCCATAGATCTACAGTCAACCCATAGATACACAGTCAACCTACAGATACACAGTCAACCCATAGATAGTAGTAAATAGAAGTGAAACATATCAGTTGTCCCAGTCCAACAACAACATGTCCTCTTCTCTAGAATCAGACCATACCCAGTCCAACAACAACATGTCCTGTTCTCTAGAATCAGACCATACCCAGTCCAACAACAACATGTCCTCTTCTCTAGAATCAGACCATACCCAGTCCAACAACAACATGTCCTGTTCTCTAGAATCAGACCATACCCAGTCCAACAACATGTCCTGTTCTCTAGAATCAGATCATACCCAGTCCAACAACAACATGTCCTGTTCTCTAGAATCAGACTATACCCAGTCCAACAACAACAACATGTCCTGTTCTCTAGAATCAGATCAAACCCAGTCCAACAACATGCCCTGATCTCTAGAATCAGATCAAACCCAGTCCAACAACAACATGTCCTGTTCTCTAGAATCAGATCAAACCCAGTCCAACAACAACATGTCCTGTTCTCTAGAATCAGATCAAAGCCAGTCCAACAACAACAACATGTCCTCTTCTCTAGAATCAGACCATACCCAGTCCAACAACAACATGTCCTGTTCTCTAGAATCAGACCATACCCAGTCCAACAACAACATGTCCTCTTCTCTAGAATCAGACCATACCCAGTCCAACAACAACATGTCCTGTTCTCTAGAATCAGATCATACCCAGTCCAACAACAACATGTCCTGTTCTCTAGAATCAGACTATACCCAGTCCAACAACAACAACATGTCCTGTTCTCTAGAATCAGATCAAACCCAGTCCAACAACATGCCCTGATCTCTAGAATCAGATCAAACCCAGTCCAACAACAACATGTCCTGTTCTCTAGAATCAGATCAAAGCCAGTCCAACAACAACAACATGTCCTGTTCTCTAGAATCAGATCAAACCCAGTCCAACAACATGTCCTGTTCTCTAGAATCAGATCAAACCCAGTCCAACAACATGCCCTGTTCTCTAGAATCAGACCATACCCAGTCCAACAACAACATGCCCTGTTCTCTAGAATCAGACCATACCCAGTCCAACAACAACATGTCCTCTTCTCTAGAATCAGACCATACCCAGTCCAACAACAACATGTCCTGTTCTCTAGAATCAGACCATACCCAGTCCAACAACATGTCCTGTTCTCTAGAATCAGATCAAACCCAGTCCAACAACATGCCCTGTTCTCTAGAATCAGACCATACCCAGTCCAACAACATGCCCTGTTCTCTAGAATCAGATCATACCCAGTCCAACAACAACAGGCCCTGTTCTCTAGAATCAGATCAAACCCAGTCCAACAACAACATGTCCTGTTCTCTAGAATCAGACCATACCCAGTCCAACAACAACATGTCCTCTTCTCTAGAATCAGACCATACCCAGTCCAACAACAACATGTCCTGTTCTCTAGAATCAGACCATACCCAGTCCAACAACATGTCCTGTTCTCTAGAATCAGATCATACCCAGTCTAACAACAACATGTCCTGTTCTCTAGAATCAGACCATACCCAGTCCAACAACAACAACATGTCCTGTTCTCTAGAATCAGATCAAACCCAGTCCAACAACAACATGCCCTGTTCTCTAGAATCAGATCAAACCCAGTCCAACAACAACATGTCCTGCTCTCTAGAATCAGATCAAACCCAGTCCAACAACAACATGTCCTGTTCTCTAGAATCAGATCAAACCCAGTCCAACAACAACAACATGTCCTGTTCTCTAGAATCAGATCAAACCCAGTCCAACAACATGTCCTGTTCTCTAGAATCAGATCAAACCCAGTCCAACAACATGCCCTGTTCTCTAGAATCAGACCATACCCAGTCCAACAACAACATGTCCTCTTCTCTAGAATCAGACCATACCCAGTCCAACAACAACATGTCCTGTTCTCTAGAATCAGACCATACCCAGTCCAACAACATGTCCTGTTCTCTAGAATCAGATCAAACCCAGTCCAACAACATGCCCTGTTCTCTAGAATCAGACCATACCCAGTCCAACAACATGCCCTGTTCTCTAGAATCAGATCATACCCAGTCCAACAACAACATGTCCTGTTCTCTAGAATCAGACCATACCCAGTCCAACAACAACATGTCCTCTTCTCTAGAATCAGACCATACCCAGTCCAACAACAACATGTCCTGTTCTCTAGAATCAGACCATACCCAGTCCAACAACATGTCCTGTTCTCTAGAATCAGATCATACCCAGTCTAACAACAACATGTCCTGTTCTCTAGAATCAGACCATACCCAGTCCAACAACAACAACATGTCCTGTTCTCTAGAATCAGATCAAACCCAGTCCAACAACAACATGCCCTGTTCTCTAGAATCAGATCAAACCCAGTCCAACAACAACATGTCCTGTTCTCTAGAATCAGATCAAACCCAGTCCAACAACAACATGTCCTGTTCTCTAGAATCAGATCAAACCCAGTCCAACAACAACAACATGTCCTGTTCTCTAGAATCAGATCAAACCCAGTCCAACAACATGTCCTGTTCTCTAGAATCAGATCAAACCCAGTCCAACAACATGCCCTGTTCTCTAGAATCAGATCATACCCAGTCCAACAACAACATGTCCTATTCTCTAGAATCAGACCATACCCAGTCCAACAACATGCCCTGTTCTCTAGAATCAGATCAAACCCAGTCCAACAACAACATGTCCTGTTCTCTAGAATCAGACCATACCCAGTCCAACAACATGCCCTGTTCTCTAGAATCAGATCATACCCAGTCCAACAACAACATGTCCTGTTGTCTAGAATCAGACCATACCCAGTCCAACAACATGCCCTGTTCTCTAGAATCAGATCATACCCAGTCCAACAACAACATGCCCTGTTCTCTAGAATCAGATCAAACCCAGTCCAACAACAACATGCCCTGTTCTCTAGAATCAGATCATACCCAGTCCAACAACAACATGCCCTGTTCTCTAGAATCAGATCAAACCCAGTCCAACAACAACATGCCCTGTTCTCTAGAATCAGATCATACCCAGTCCAACAACATGCCCTGTTCTCTAGAATCAGACCATACCCAGTCCAATAACATGCCCTGTTCTCTAGAATCAGATCAAACCCAGTCCAACAACAACATGTCCTGTTCTCTATAATCAGATCATACCCAGTCCAACAACATGTCCTGTTCTCTAGAATCAGATCAAACCCAGTCCAACAACATGCCCTGTTCTCTAGAATCAGATCAAACCCAGTCCAACAACAACACGTCCACCAACACAAACAATTATTGAGACTTACAGTCCAACGAGTGCATATATTTTCAGGAGGACAATTTTAGAACTTTTAACGCCAATCAAGAGTTTTGGTGTGGTGTGTTGTGATGCGCGTGTGTGTGTGTGTACGGACAGACCTGTTTAGGCACATTCCTCCTGTAGGTGGTTAATCTTATGACAGGTGTCATATTACCTGTGTGACAGTCCGGCCTCCACCACTGTGTCTGACAGAGAAAGGTCACACCATCAGCTTGCATCATGGGTGTTTGTATACCTTTACAGTCTTTTGGGTGTACAATAGATTTGGCCGTTTTGCACCTGACCAATAGTGTGTGAATTTGAAGGTGTGTAAACTTATTTGCCTTAGTAGTATTTACATTGCAATGCAATTTCCCCTATTGGATATTACAGTATTTATTGATTCATTCACTCAAGCCTTGAAGAGTGTCTCTGTGCTCTCTTCTTGCGGTGAATACAGACAGTCTCTGGCAGAACGTGGAATTCCAGGCAGGGAGAATGGCGCCATCTGGTGGCTACGGGGATATTGGCTAAAGTCTGCTCTGCGCTCAGCCTCCTGCTCACCATCCGATTTAAAAGAGCTTGTGAGATGATCAAGATGCCTCAATTCTTGTTTAAAGAAAAACAGAAAAAACGATTTACTTAACATTAGAATAATGTCTGATAAAAGATGACTTATTAACTGAAAGCCATTGGATAAATTATCGGCCTATTTTTACATAATTTTCACTTTTAAAAAAAAGTAGGTTAGACTAAAGTAAACATTTCCAGATTTGCCTGCCTGACTCTCCATGTTCTTTTTTTAAATGTTCTTTTTAATAATGATTACAGGTCTTAAAAAACGAATCATATCTGGAATGGCTGTAAAATCTCAGATAAAATTAGATGATGAGATTAAAGTGCTGCTAAATCGCCCCAAAAACACGGAATTCCCTTACAGAAATCTGATCCCTAAAACGGAAGAGACCTCCTCAATCGTGAAATCCACTATGTTCCCGCCGCCCAACCAGATTCAACCCCCGTTCCCAAACTCCTTCCCCCGCCCCAAACCTTCCTTATTCCCCCTCCAAGATGGAGGCGCTGGAGGTTTTGGGGGGCTACCCGACCAAGCCCTTAAACCCGAGAGCCCGAATGGTCAGGGTTCTACTGAGTATGACGGTGTGCATGGGATGTTTATTAATGCTACATAGTTTTCTCAAAATCTCCAAGTCCCGGAAGCCGCAAGATTTCTATTCTTTTGAGGTGAAGGACGCCAAAGGGAGAAGCGTTTCTTTGGAGAGATACCGAGGCAAAGTAAGTCCACATCAGCAAAACTCTAACCCTGTCTACTGCAAAAGTCAGTGAGTTTATCTATAAGGTTGATAACTTGTTTCTGAGATGTAGCATGTTTACAATTCCCCGATATATATATATATATATTTCCCCCCTGGCACAGGCGTCTCTGGTTGTCAACGTGGCGAGCTTCAGCGAACACACTGAGATGAACTATCGCTCTCTGCAGGAGCTGCACCGGGAATTGGGTACGTCCCATTTCAACGTCCTGGCTTTTCCCTGCGGCCAGTTCGGGGAGACCGAGATGGGGGCCAGCCGGGACATCGAGGCCTACGCCAAGAACACCTATGGCGTCACCTTCACCATCTTCAGTAAGGTCAAAATCATGGGGTCGGAGGCGGAGCCAGCCTTCAAATTCATAACAGGTAAGCACAGTAGGCTTATTATAAGTCTGATATTTAATAAAGACAGTTTATGCTATTTCTAAGGACAAGAAAAACGAAGGGTAGTTTAACCAAGCCTAGCCATACATGCCTATATTTAGTCTAACGTTTTTAAAATAGTAAAATATTATATTCAAGATAATATTTTTCATGGGAAATGTGGGTGTGGGAGGAATTGCAGTTATTATGGCACATTGGCACACAACACAACAAAGACGTTGGGCCTAGTAACCATTTGTTTCCATTCACCATACAGATTCTGTGAAGAAGGTTCCGAAGTGGAACTTCTGGAAGTTCCTGGTGAACCCTGAAGGCCAGGTGGTGAGGTTCTGGAAGGCAGAGGAGCCAGTCGACAGCATTCGTCAGGAGGCCATAACCATGGTGCGTCAGATTATTCTAAAGAAAAGGACAGAGCTCTGACGGGATGGCGAGGAGTGGAATAAGGACACCTCTGATAGTTTCAGAGTAAGAATTAAAGGTTATGAGGTATTAATTAAGATACAAAGTCAACTCTGTTGTTCGGTGCTGAGTGGTGACTTTAGGGCTAGTGCCTTGTGGTATGGGAAAGGATTTGCCATTATTTTTCTGAAGATGAAGACTGAAGATGATGACTATTGCAATAAGAGATTAAAGGGTGTGTGTGTTGTGCCACTAAGAGGGTGACACTGACATTTCCTGACAACCACCAGGTCCATAGTGAATTCCCTGACAACCACCATGGCTTGTTAAACCAGTATAATCCCCTCAAAGAACCACTATTATGTGTAACATAGATATGTCTGATTTAAAGCAGGTTGTTACTTGTTTTGTAATTTTCAGATTAAAAGACTGTTCTTTACACATGTTAATCCACGTTTACAGTAATGTAGAAAAATAATGTAACGTATAACATCTCTACCACTATTGGATTTATAGATAAATGTTTACAAAGGTTGGATTTCAAATATTCAGATGACACTTGAATGAGTTGATTTTATAGAAGGAATAGACTCTGAAACGTTTATGCAATGTAAATTAATTAATTTATCTTATTCCATCGTGGTCAGGTAGTCAGTCACGTGTGGTGACATGGAAGTATGTAACAGCTGAAGTGAGAACAGTCAGCTAACACAGCACTGCCTCATCGTGACGCATGATGGAAACAAAGCCGAGTCCACACAGACCACCTGAGAAAAGTGAAGGAGAAGAAAAAATAATAATAACAAAATCGGACAACCTCTGTGGTTCCAAGATTTAAAAAAATCTGAATTCAACTGACAATATTTGAACCAGTTGATGAGTCTCGATTTTTCTCAGATGGTCTGTGTGGACTCAACACTTGGTAGCAGTACTTTGTTGATCCTAATGAGGGAAATTGATGAGTGTACCGTTTCATTTCAACCCCAGTGACGGTTTACATGGACAGCTAGAGGGCAGCAGCAGGTAAACTGATAAAACAGACCAATCAGCTAACGAGACACTGCCTCCCAGCCGCCCAATCAGAACAGAGGAGAGGGAATGGGCAGCCTAGCCTAACGTAGCAGGTGCATGTGTTTCCTTCTTTCAGCCCTGCTCTAACACCTAATTCAGTCCTGCTCTAACACCTAATTCAGATCTGCTCTAACACCTAATTCAGCCCTGCTCTAACACCTAATTCAGCTCTAACACCTAATTCAGATCTGCTCTAACACCTAATTCAGCCCTGCTCTAACACCTAATTCAGATCTGCTCTGACACCTAATTCAGATCTGCTCTGACACCTAATTCAGCTCTAACACCTAATTCAGCTCTAACACCTAATTCAGATCTGCTCTAACACCTAATTCAGCCCTGCTCTAACACCTAATTCAGCCCTGCTCTAACACCTAATTCAGCCTTGCTCTAACACCTAATTCAGCCCTGATCTAACACCTAATTCAGCCCTGATCTAACACCTAATTCAGCCCTGCTCTAACACCTAATTCAGCCCTGCTCTAACACCTAATTCAGCTCTGCTCTAACACCGAATTCAGCCCTGCTCTAACACCGAATTCAGCCCGGCTCTAACACCTAATTCAGCCCTGCTCTAACACCTAATTCAGCCCTGCTCTAACACCTAAGTCAGCCTTTCTCTAACACCTAATTCAGCCCTGCTCTAACACCTAATTCAGCTCAAACACCTAATTCAGATCTGCTCTAACACCTAATTCAGCCCTGCTCTAACACCTAATTCAGCCCTGCTCTAACACCTAATTCAGCCTTGCTCTAACACCTAATTCAGCCTTGCTCTAACACCTAATTCAGCCTTGCTCTAACACCTAATTCAGCCCTGCCCTAATACCTAATTCAGCCCTGCTCTAACACCTAATTCAGCCCTGCTCTAACACCTAATTCAGCCTTGCTCTAACACCTAATTCAGCCGAACACCTAATTCAGATCTGCTCTAACACCTAATTCAGCCCTGCTCTAACACCTAATTCAGTCCTAACACCTAATTCAGCCCTGCTCTAACACCTAATTCAGCCCTGCTCTAACACCTAATTCAGCCCTGCTCTAACACCTAATTCAGCTCTGCTCTAACACCTAATTCAGCTCTGCTCTAACACCTAATTCAGCTCTGCTCTAACACCTAATTCAGCTCTAACACCTAATTCAGATAACCCAAAGATGGCAAATCCAGTCCTCAGTTGATTAACTGAACATCATGATTAGTTGATTATTTATGTGTGGGGCAAAAGTGTGACACCAATCAGGCCCCTGAGGACTGGAGTTGCCCATCCCTGAGCTAATCAATGTCACAAGGAACAGCGGAGTAATAGGATCAGGTGTGGTAGTGCAGGGATGGAGAAAACCCCTGCATGCAGAGTTCACACCCAGGTGGAGGCGGAGTTTCAGGTGAGAGTTTAGAGGGCAGCTGTAGCGTGAGCTGACGAATCAGATAACAGTCAGTTAACATTACACTGCCTACTAACCAATCACATGTTACATTACACTGCCTACTAACTAATCACATGTTACATTACACTGTCTACTAACCAATCACATGTTACATTACACTGCCTACTAACCAATCACATGCTACATTACACTGCCTACTAACCAATCACATGCTACATTACACTGTCTACTAACCAATCACATGTTACATTACACTGCCTACTAACCAATCACATGTTACATTACACTGCCTACTAACCAATCACATGCTACAGTTACACTGCTTACTAACCAATCACATGTTACATTACTGCTTACTAACCAATCACATGTTACATTACACTGTCTACTAACCAATCACATGCTACAGTTACACTGCTTACTAACCAATCACATGTTACATTACTGCTTACTAACCAATCACATGTTACATTACACTGTCTACTAACCAATCACATGCTACATTACACTGCCTACTAACCAATCACATGCTACATTACACTGCCTACTAACCAATCACATGCTACATTACACTGCCTACTAACCAATCACATGCTACAGTTACACTGCCTACTAACCAATCACATGCTACATTACACTGCCTACTAACCAATCACATGTTACATTACACTGCCTACTAACCAATCACATGTTACATTACACTGCTTACTAACCAATCACATGTTACATTACACTGCTTACTAACCAATCACATGTTACATTACACTGCCTACTAACCAATCACATGTTACATTACACTGCCTACTAACCCTCCTCTCCCCTGTAACTATTCCCCAGGTCGTTGCTTTAAATGGGAATGTGTACAATGTTGATAACACCTCCTTACCCTCTGGCTGGAGCAATGTCTCCTCTTCGTCCTGAAATCCCCCAGCAATCTCCTCGTGATGTTATCCTGCCAGTCAGAAAGACATTAGTTTACATGACCTTATTGCTGACGGTATTAGACAACAACACTACAACAGCAACAGGTGAATTCGACGACGGGTATTAGACCACAACAACACACAACTGTCCTCGGTATTAACTTTACAATTAGAATATCTATTTAACTTCAAGTCCATATAACTGAAATAATTCAGGTGAAAACTTTACTGTCTGGTAGTAGTCACTTGTTACCCTTCAATTCACTGTGGCTGAATGTGCACCTGTGCCTGTTCTCTGTGCCTCGTACAAATACGCGCAGGGGCGGTTGATGGAGCGGGAAGCCTGTTCCCCGGCTGGCCATTGGTGGACAGAAACGTGTTTCTCAGTCACTAGCAGGATCCCCTCAGTAAACGCGTCCTGGTTGCCCTGGAGACTGACAAGAACTACCACAGTGACCTAAAGAAGCAACAGAGCCAAACGCAGCAATGATGTGCGATGTGTTCAGAGTGCGCTCTGGGCGTTCGGTAAATTCAGAGCGTTCAGAGACGCACACTGACGTTTTCTAACCTCACAACAGCAGTCAATCACCCGTTAACTGGCTAGCTATTTCCAGACACAAATTAGAGAACACCTTTTATTTATTTTTAATAAGAGAACACCTCATACTGACAATTTTACGCCCGCCAGGCTGTTTTTGGGCTGTTTTCATGTTATCTAGAGCGTTGGTGACTGTAACTGTCCCGCTGGCAACAATTTAAACACGCCTTTTTTTGTGCCAACGTTTACTGACACCGGCCATATTTAACTGGTGTTGAGCGTCCGTAAATTCATCAGTTATTCTGCGCTCTGTTACACTCAGAAGACGAGAGTGCTCTGAAATCGGAGTAGATAGCCAGAGCGAATTTATCTTTATGTAGTGTTGTGGTGTCTCTTGTCTTGATGTGTGTTTTGTCAAATAGTTTTATTTTATTTTTAATCCCAGCCCCCGTTCCTGCAGGAGGCCTTTTGGTAGGCCGACATTATAAATTAAGAATGTGTTCTTAACTGACTAAAAAATAAATTAAAATATAGTCTTAATTGATTTCAAACTGTCGGTCTCCGCCATAAACTGTAATTAACTGCATCAGACCACCATAGTCCCTGCGCCCAAGAACACTAAGGTAACCTGCCTAAATGACTACCGACCCGTAGCACTCATGTCTTTAGCCATGAAGTGCTTTGAAAGGCTGGTCATGGCTCACATCAACACCATTATCCCAGAAACCCTAGACCCACTCCAATTTGCATACCGCCCCAACAGATCCACAATTGATGCAATCTCTATTGCACTCCACACTGCCCTTTCACACCTGGACAAAGGGAACACTTATGTGAGAATGCTATTCATTGACTACAGCTCAGCGTTCAACACCATAGTGCCCTCAAAGCTCATCACTAAGCTAAGGACCCTGGGACTAAACACCTCCCTCTGCAACTGGATCCTGGACTTCCTGATGGGCCGCCCCCAGGTGGTAAGGGTAGGTAACAACACATCACCAACAAACTATCATGGTCCAAGCACACTAAGACAGTAGTGAAGAGGGCACGACAAAACCTATTCCCCCTCAGGAGACTGAAAATATTTGGCATGGGTCCTCAGATCCTCAAAATGTTCTACAGTTGCACCATCGAGAGCATCCTGACTAGTTGCAAGCCACTACAGAGGGTAGTGCGTACGGCCCAGGACATCACTGGGGCCAAGCTTCCTGCCATCCAGCTATGGAGCTATACCAGGCGGTGTCAGAGGAAGGCCCTGAAAATTGTCTAAGACTCCAGCCACCCTAGTCATAGACTGTTCTCTCTGCTACCACAAGGCAAGCGGTACCGGAGCACCAACTCTAGGTCCAAGAGGCTTCTAAACAGATTCTACTCCCAAGCCATAAGACTCCTGAACATCTAGTCAAATGGCTACCCAGACTATTTGTACTGTCCCCCTCCCTTTTACACCGCTGCTACTCTCTGTCTATGATCTATTCATAGTCACTTTACCTCTACCTACATGTGCATATTACCTCAATTACCTAGACGAACCAGTACCCCCCTGTAAAAAGCCCCGCTACTGTTATTTTACTGCTGCTCTTGAATTATTTGTTACTTTCCTTTCTTATTGTTTACTTATCTATTTATTTATTTATTAAAAATGCATTGTTGGTTAAAGGCTTGTAAGTAAGCATTTCACTGTAAGGTCTACTACAGCTGAGCATGTGACTAATAACATTTCACTGTAAGGTCTACTACACCTGAGCATGTGACAAATAGCATTTCACTGTAAGGTCTACTATACCTAAGCATGTGACAAATAACATTTAATTTGATCAGCAGGGGATAGTTAGAGACAATTGAAAATGCTCTGCAATAATAATTCGATTTTGCACATTTAATTGATTTTGTATTTTTCGTTTTTGTATGTTTTATTGTAGCCCAAAAAGAATCTCACTCTGCACCAAGTGAACCTGATTTACCTGATGCCAAAATATATTATTTCAGCTTTTCAACTTCGACTAGTAAAAAAATGAAAATCGAATGGTTTGGGATAGAAAACAAATTAGACTTATGTATTCGTGTTTTTACTAACAATAACATGTTGACGAATCAATTATGCATCTTATTATGAGGTTATTATTATGAATATGTTATTACAATTAGTCTATCATTGTCTAGACCTACTAGACTAGAGGCTACCATTTTTGTTGTTGCCATCTTTGTTGTAAACTTACACGAAGATAAAGTGGTCCTGATTGGCTATGAGAATGAGATCAACCCAGAAAGCCCTCGGTTGCTCGCGGGCAATTCCTTACGAATCAACCTGACTGAACCGCGGAAGAGAGGGATTTGATTATAGAACCGCATCCCACTCCCATATGCCTCTCTTCCTCACACCCTGATCCTCAGCCTCAGTCTGGCCTTGATGTTACAGGTGCGCTCAATGACAGGAGAGACAACAGATGCTTCTCCCTTAATGTCATTACAGAGAGAGAATGGATATTTTCAGCAGGCATGTATTTTATCTAAATGTATGTTTTATTATCATCATCATCACCTTTGTCTTTATCATCGTCACCGCTATCGTCATCATCCTTCTTTTTCTCCTCCTCCTCAGCGGTTTAATCTGTTACTGATTACATTTATAGGCCTATTTAGTCTACCATTCATTTCACCCGCTGAAATACTTCCTAATTCAGTTGCCTTGGAGACGCATTTTCTTTCCCGCATTCTCTCCCGCAGTTCGGTAGTAACCGATGGACCCTTCAGCGGCACTTGTGCTGAACTGCCCGCTGTTCATTGTTCTGAGTGTTCATCATCAGTGAGAAAATTATTCGTTTTCTAGAAGAATAGCCCAAGCCACTCTTTGGCCATACAAGCTGACTCGAAAGTAGTTTATCAAAGGAGGAAGCCCATTATTTCTGACAGCAAGCGTCTTGTTTTATTTACTAACGGCATCAAGGATACCAACTATGAACATTTCAATTTATATTAAAAAGAAACGTGATATGCTTACTTAAGCGAAACCACAAATATAATCACACCTTTAATAATTTAAGCAATGTGAACTCTTCGGAACATTCTATTCTACTCTATTCCACTCTAATCTGTTCTAGGCTATTATATAACATCATCATTAGGACAATTTGGACATTCTTTAAACATATCCCTGTGTTGTACACTATCACTGTTGTAACATCATCTCTATCTATATCCAATCATATTCCCATCATGTCAATCGTATAATATCCTATCATATCAGGGCTCCAAAGCACTGCATCTCAGTGCTAGAGGCGTCACTACAGACACCCTGGTTCGATTCCAGGCTGTATCACAACCGGCCGTGATTGGGAGTCCCATAGGGCGGCGCACAATAGGCCCAGCGTCGTCCAGGTTTGGACGGGGTAGGCCGTCATTGTAAATAAGAATTTGTTCTTAACTGACTTACCTAGTTAAATAAAGGTTAAATAAAGGTGAAATATGTCAATGTTAGATTTTTTATATCATATCCTCATTATTGGGGCGGCAGGGTAGCCTAGTGGTTAGAGCGTTGGACGAGTAACCGGAAGGTTGCAAGTTCAAATCACCGAGCTGACAAGGTACAAATCTGCCGTTCTGCCCCTGAACAGGCAGTTAACCCCACTGTTCCTAGGCTGTCATTGAAAATAAGAATTTGTTCATAACTGACTTGCCTAGTTAAATAAAGGTAAAATATACATTTAAAAAATGTCAATCAAGAGAGTTGTCACTGTCTGGCCAAGTTGCAAAGTAGGAAGCTCCTCCTAGTTCTCTTCTTAACATCGGATTTGAAACCTTACCTTAAATTATACCTAACCGTAACCACACTGCTAACCTTAAACTAAGATAAAAAAAGCAACATTTTGTTTTCATACATATTAACGATATAGACCGTTTTGACTTTGCGGCTTGGTCATCTAGCTGTGTGTGGGGGGGGGAGTTTTATTGCTCAGCGGGGAGTAGATAGAAAGTTGCCTACTGTGCCTGTGTGGAAAAAGCTACATTCTGCGCCCTGCCTTCCTCAATTTCATCCTTGTTGTGTGTGTTTTTGAATGATACGTCGTGGTGACATCACAGGGGTCAGGGGTCAGGGGCCAGGTGAGGAAACCCCCTCTGAATGACAGGAGGTCACCACAAACACACACCTTTCCCCCCTTCGGCACATGTCAACATTCCTGTAATCAAATCAAACCAAGCAAACACCAAAGGCCTATCCAGTGTGTGTGTGTGTGTGTGTGTGTGTGTGTGTGTGTGTGTGTGTGTGTGTGTGTGTGTGTGTGTGTGTGTGTGTGTGAGTTTGAGTTTATTTTTACAGGGACAGTGCACACTAATCAACGTTTCAGTAAAAGTGCCTGTTGTAGCCAGCAGACTCATTTTCAATCTCAGTCCCTGGGCAGGTTATTAAAAACAATTACAATACAGACAATCAATGAGCAGTGAGCACACGCAGAGCAACATAGGACAAGCAAGACGTAGCATACAGACAGAGCAACATAGGACAAGCAAGACATAGCATACAGACAGAGCAACATAGGACAAAAAGCAGCAAGTGTGTGTGCGTGTTTGAAAGCTCTGACTTTTGTGGTATTGGGAAAGTGTTGCAAATGTTGTGGTCGGTGTTCTGATATGCTGAACAAATGTTTCAGTCATATAAAGTAAAGTTTATGATGCAGGTAGAAGAATTGGCCTGGTGGTTGCCGGAATAAATGTTGTGGATCTTAATGTTTTTCCTCATAATCCTGGACTATCAGACCACCATTTCATTACGTTTGTAATCGCAACAAATAATCTGCTCAGACCCCAACCAAGGAGTATCGAAAGTCGTGCTATAAATTCTCAGACAACACAAAGATTCCTTGATGCCCTTCCAGACTCCCTCTGTCTACCCAAGAACGTCAGGGGACAAAAATCAGTTAACCACCTAACTGAGGAACTCAATTTAAACTTGCGCAATACCCTAGATGCAGTTGCACCCCTAAAAACTAAAAACATTTGTCATAAGAAACTAGCTCCCTGGTATACAGAAAATACCCGAGCTCTGAAGCAAGCTTCAGTTCCCCCCCCTCTCCACTGGGAATCTCTGCCACTAACCCTATTACAGGGGCTGAGTCACTGGCTTACTGGTGCTCTTTCATGCCGTCCCTAGGAGGGGTGCGTCACTTGAGTGGGTTGAGTCACTGACGTGATCTTCCTGTCTGGGTTGGTGCAGCCCCTTGGGTTGTGCCGTGGCGGAGATCTTTGTGGGCTATACTCGGCCTTGTCTCAGGATGGTAAGTTGGTGGTTGAAGATATCCCTCTAGTGGTGTGAGGGCTGTGCTTTGGCAAAGTGGGTGGGGTTATATCCTTCCTGTTTGGCCCTGTCCGGGGGTATCTTCGGATGGGGCCACAGTGTCTCCTGACCCCTCCTATCTCAGCCTCCAGTATTTATGCTGCAGTAGTTTATGTGTCGGGGGGCTAGGGTCAGTTTGTTATATCTGGAGTACTTCTCCTGTCTTTTCCGGTGTCCTGTTTGAATTGAAGTATGCTCTCTCTAATTCTCTCTTTCTTTCTCTCTCTCTCGGAGGACCTGAGCCCTAGGACCATGCCTCAGGACTACCTGGCATGATGACTCCTTGCTGTCCCCAGTCCACCTGGCCATGCTGCTGCTCCAGTTTCAACTGTTCTGCCTGCGGCTATGGAACCCTGACCTGTTCACCGGACTTGCTACCTGTCCTAGATCTGCTGTTTTCAACTCTCTCGAGACAGCAGGAGGGGTAGAGATACTCTTAATGATCGGCTATGAAAAGCCAACTGACATTTATGCACCCTCGACAACAACTATTATTATTTGACCATGCTGGTCATTTATGGACATTTGAACATCTTGGCCATGTTCTGTTATAATCTCCACCCTGCACAGCCAGAAGAGGACTGGCCACCCCTCATAGCCTGGTTCCTCTCTAGGTTTCTTCCTAGGTTTTGGTCTTTCTAGGGAGTTTTTCCTAGCCACCGTGCTTCTACACCTGCATTGCTTGCTGTTTGGGGTTTTAGGCTGGGTTTCTGTACAGCACTTTGAGATATCAGCTGACGTAAGAAGGGCTATAGAAATACATTTGATTTGATTTGATTTGAAGTGTCGAATGGCACGCAGGAACGACATCATTGATACATGTTGTGATGTTTGATGATTCAGGAAGTAGACACACATAAAGATGTCAATGGCCAGGTTGTTAGGCTGAGGAGAATGGTTAAAATAAAAATTAAATAAAAAATGATTTAAGCTTTATTTAACTACACAAGTCAGTTAAGAACAAATTCTTATTTACAAGGACAGCATAGGGGAAAGTGGGTTAACTGCCTCGTACAGGGGCAGAACGACAGATTTGAACCTTGTCAGCCCCGGGATTCCATCCAGCAACCTTTCAGTTACTGTCCCAACAATCTAATTAGACTATCTGCCGCTCCTATGGTGTCAAGACCCACTACCAGGGGAGTTTCCCAGATGGGGATTGGTCTTCCATTGACTGGGGGGAGTCATTAACAGATGGGGATTGGACTTCCATTGACTGGGGGGAGTCATTAACAGATGGTGATTGGTCTTCCATTGACTGGGGGAGTCATTAACAGATGGGGATTGGTCTTCCATTGACTGGGGGGAGTCATTCACTTCTTATGGCTGCAGGGGCACTACTGAGTAGCTTGGATGAAAGGTGCACAGAGGTGCCCAGAGTAAACGGCCTGCTCCTCAGTCTCAGTTGCTAATATATGCATATTATTATTAGTATTGGATAGAAAACACTCTGAAGTTTCTAAAACTGTTTGAATGATGTCTGTTAGTATAACAGAACTCATATGGCAGGCAACAACCTGAGAAGAAATCCAAACAGGAAGTAGGAAATCTGAGGTTGGTATATTTTCAACCCATTCCCTATTGAAATCCCCTTGTAATATGAATGAAGATTCACTTCCTGGGGCTTCCACTAGGACGTCCTCAAGACACAAAGGAATTCTCCGGTTGGAACTTTAGAAGATTTATGATAAAAACATCCCAATGATTGATTCAGTACTTAGTTTGAAATGTTTCTTCGACCTGTAATATAATTTTTTGAAGTTTTTGTCCGACGATATGGTCGACCAGCACCAGCGTTTGGATAGGTGTACCAAACGCGACATTATCGAACAAATCAAGCATTTATTGTGGACCTGGGATTCCTGGGAATGCATTCTGATGAAGATCATCAAAGGTAAGGGAATATTTATCATGTAATTTGTGGTTTATGTTGACTCCAAAATGGTGGCTAATTTTATTATATTTCTGTGCTCCGTCTCAGATTATTGCATGGTTTGCTTTTTCTGTAAAGTTTTTAAAAAATCTGACACAGCGGTTGCATTAAGGAGAGGTATATCTATAATTCCATGTGTATAACTTGTTTTATGCCAATGTAAACTCAGATTTTTGAACTTTATCAAACAAAACATACATATATTGTGTAACATGATGTCCTATGAGTGTCATCTGATGAAGATCATCAAAGGTTAGTGATTAATCTTATCTCTATTTGTGCTTTTTGTGACTCCTATCTTTGGCTGGAAAAATGGCTGTGTTCATTCTGTGGCTTGGTGGGGACCTAACATAATCGTTTGTAGTGCTTTCAGAACAGCGATTACTCACTTCGAACTTGACAAATATTTTTTCTTTAATGAGTCTGATGCGAAGAATATAGAGTCGTGGTCAAAAGTTTTGAGAATGACACAAATATTAATTTTCACAAAATTTGCTGCTTCAGTGTCTTTAGATATTTTTGTCAGATGTTACTATGGAATACTGAAGTATAATTACAAGCATTTCATAAGTCTCAAAGACTTTTATTGACAATTACATGATGTTACGGTTTTCTTCCGATGAAGGAGAGGAGGACCAAAATGCAGCGTGGTTATTATTCATGGTTCTTTAATAAAGAAACTATACATGAATATACTAACAAACCTAAACAGCCTATCTGGTGACAACAAACACAGAGACAGGAACAATCACCCACGAAACACTCAAAGAATATGGCTGCCTAAATATGGTTCCCAATCAGAGACAACGATAAACACCTGCCTCTGATTGAGAACCACTTCAGGCAACCATAGACCTTTCTAGATAACCCTACTAATTCACAATCCCAATACCTCCAAAAAACCCAAGACAAAACACACCACATAATAAACCCATGTCACACCCTGGCCTGACCAAAATAATAAAGAAAACACAAAATACTAAGACCAGGGCGTGACACATTGAGTTGATGCAAAGAGTCATTATTTGCAGTGTTGACCCTTCTTTTTCAAGACCTCTGCAATCTGCCCTGGCATGCTGTCAATTAAGTTCTGGGTGATGGCAGCCCATTCTTGCATAATCAATGCTTGGAGTTTGAGGATTGACCACAAGTTCTCAATGGGATTAAGGTCTGGGGAGTTTCCTGGCCATGGACCCAAAATAACAATGTTTTGTTCCCCGAGCCACTTAGTTATCACTTTAGCCTTATGGCAAGGTGCTCCATCATGCTAGAAAAGGCATTGTTTGTCACCAAACTGTTCCTGGGTGGTTGGGAGAAGTTGCTCAGCGGAGGATGTGTTGGTACCATTCTTTATTCATGGCTGTGTTCTTAGGCAAAATTGTGAGTGAGCCCACACATGAATGGTCTCAGGATGCTTCACTGTTGGCATGACACAGGACTGATGGTAGCGCTCACCTTGTCTTCTTCGGACAAGCTTTTTTCTGGATGCCCCAAACAATCGGAAAGGGGATTCATCTTTGAAATTGACTTTACCCCAGTCCTCAGCAGTCCAATCCCTGTACCTTTTGCATAATATCAGTCTGTCCCTGATGTTTTTCATTGATAGAAGTGGCTTCTTTGCTGCCCTTCTTGACACCAGGCCATCCTACAAAAGTCTTGCCTCACTGTGCATGCAGATGCACTCGAACCTGCCTGCTGCCATTCCTGAGCAAGCTTTGTACTGGTGGTACTGGTGGTGCCCTGATCCCACAGCTGAATCAAAGAGACGGTTCTGGCACTTTCTGGACTTCCTTGGGCACCCCGAAGCCTTCTTCACAACAATTGAACTGCTCTCCTTGAAGTTCTTGATGATCCGATAAATGTTTGATTTATGCGCAATCTTACTGGCAGCAGTATACTTGCCTGTGAAGCCCTTTTTGTGCAAAGCAATGATGACGGCACATGTTTCCTTGCAGGTAATCATGGTTGACAGAGGAAGAACAATGATTCCAAGCACCACCCTCCTTTTGAAGCTTCCAGCCTGTTATTCGAACTCAATCAGCATGACAGAGTGATCTCCAGCCTTGTCCTCATCAACACGCACACCTGTGTTAACGAGAGAATCACTGACATGATGTCAGCTGGTCCTTTTGTGGCAGGGCTGAAATGCAGGGGAATATTTGGGGGGGATTCAGTTCATTTGCATGGCAAAGAGGGACATTGCAATTAATTGCAATTCATCTGATTACTCTTCATAACATTCTGGATTATATGCAAATTGCCATCACACAAACTGAGGCAGCAGACTTTGTGAAAATTCATATTTGTGTCATTCTCCAAACCTTTGGCTGTACTGTTTCTCCGAGACCAGGCCCATTCACATGAAGAAAAGACGGAGGTACAGGGGGTGCAGAATGGGGTGCAGAATGGGGTGCAGAATGGGGTGCCTTGTGAGAATTCGTCAGCGAATTCATCCATTTTATGGCCAATCACTGGAGAATAAACTGGATGAGCTCCATTTGAGACTATCCTACCAACGGGACAAAACTGTAATATCTTATGTTTCACCGAGTCGTGGCTGAACAACAACACAGATAATATACAGTTGGCTGGGTTTTCCATGCGTCAGCAGGACAGAACAGCTATGTCCGGTAAGACGAGGGGTGGTGGTGTGCGTCTATTTGTCAATAACAGCTGGTGCGCAATGTCAAATATTAAGGAAGTCTCGTGGCATTGCTCGCCTGAAGTAGAGTACCTCATGATAAGCTGTAGACCACACTATCTACTGTACCAAGAGAGTTTTCATCTATATTTTTCGTAGCTGTCTATTTACCATCGTATACCAATGCCGGCACTAAGACCACACTCAATGAGCTGTAATGCTCATCCAGAAGTGACGCTCCTAGTGGCCGCAAACTTAAATCCATTTAACCTCATTTCTACCAGCATGTGCAACCAGTGGAAAAACTCTAGACCACCTTTACTCCACACTCAGAGATGCATACAAAGCTCTCCCTCGCCCTCCATTTGGCAAATCTGACCATAATTCTATCCTCCTGATTCCTGCTTATAAGCAAAAACTACAGCAGGAAGTACCAGGGACACGCTCAATACGGAAGTGGTCAGATGACACGGATGCTACACTACAGGACTGTTTTGCTAGAACAGACTGGAATATGTTCTGGGATTCATCCAATGGCATTGAGGAGTACACCACCTCAGTCACCGGCTTCATCAATAAGTGCATCGATGACGACGTCCTCCCCACAGAAGCAATGGATTACAGGCAACATCTGCACTGAGCTAAAGGGTAGAGCTGCTGCTTTCAAGGAGGGGGACACTAGTCCGGACGCTTATAAGAAATCCTGCTATGCCCTCAGACGAACCATCAAATAGGTAAAGATTCAATACAGAACTAAGATTAAATTGTAGTACACCGGCTCTGACGCTCGTCGGATGTGCAGGGCTTGCAAACTATGTTTTAATTTGTAATTTTACCTTTTTTTATACAGGTTTTTTCTCATTGAGATAACATCTCTTTTCCAAGAGAGACCTGGTCCAATAGCAGCAGGGGGAACAACGTTTCAGACAAAACAACTTACATACACAAACACACACTACATACACTACATACACTACATACACTAACACACACTACATACACTAACACACACTACATACACTAACACACACTACATACACTAACACACACTACAGACACTAACACACACTACATACACTAACACACACTACATACACTAACACACACTACAGACACTAACACACACTACATACACTAACACACACTACAGACACTACATACACTAACACACACTACAGACACTAACACACACTACATACACTAACACACACTACAGACACTAACACACACTACATACACTAACACACACTACATACACTAACACACACTACATACACTAACACACACTACATACACTAACACACACTACAGACACTAACACACACTACATACACTAACACACACTACATACACTAACACACACTACAGACACTAACACACACTACATACACTAACACACACTACATACACTAACACACACTACAGACACTACATACACTAACACACACTACATACACTAACACACACTACATACACTAACACACCATTAAACACAACTATAAACACACATACAGTATAACAAAAACATTGTACATTAAAAACACGAAAGTCTTGACTAAAAACATCTGGCCTAAAAACATCTGGCCTAAAAACATCTGGCCTAAAAACAGCTGGCCTAAAAACATCTGGCCTAAAAACATCTGGCCTAAAAACAGCTGGCCTAAAAACATCTGGCCTAAAAACATCTGGCCTAAAAACATCTGGCCTAAAAACATCTGGCCTAAAAACATCTGGACTAAAAACAGCTGGCCTAAAAACATCTGGCCTAAAAACATCTGGCCTAAAAACATCTGGACTAAAAACAAATCCACTCTTCTATGATATACATCGATCAAGTGTTTAAACTCCACCGACGAAACTAGATCATCACATTTTAAAATGTTCAGGAGAGAATTCCAGGACCACGTTGCTTAGTAACTAAAACTATTTCTACCATGACCTGTTCTAATTTTTGGTACTGTTAAGAAGCAAATGAGAATGGGACCGTAATTGATATTTATTTACCTACCTGACTACAAAAGAACAGAGATAAAATGTCATTTTACCCAATATGGCCTTATAAATCAGTGTATACCAGTGTTGAAGCCTACGCAAGGTCAATGACGACCAGCCAACAGCGCTGTTGACATCACAATGATGTGTTAGACGTTTCTGATATGTAATGAACCTGAGAGCTGCATGATACACTGAATCAAGTGCTCTCAGGGTCGTGGCTGAGGCCTGCACATATATAACATCGCTAAAATCTATAACCTCCAGTAATGTACATCGTACCAGCTCCTTCCTGGCCTCAAAAGAAAAACAAGCCTTATGCCAGTAATAAAAACCTATATTAAGCTTGAGCTTCCTTATCAAGTTCTCTACACGCTCAGTTTATCACTCAGCTTATCACTCAGCTCAGCTTATCACTATTAAGGACTACAAAGGAAAACCATTCTGCGAGTTGCCCAGTGACGCGAGCCTACCAGACGGGCTAAATACCTTTTATACTCACTTCAATGACGTATTTTCACAGGGCTGTCCCCATGCTAAAACACCCGGGGGTGTCCCCATGCTAAAACACCAGGGGGTGTCCCCATGCTAAAACACCCGGGGGTGTCCCCATGCTAAAACACCCGGGGGTGTACCCATGCTAAAACACCCGGGGGTGTCCCCATGCTAAAACACCCGGGGGTGTCCCCATGCTAAAACACCTGGCGGTGTCCCCATGCTAAAACACCCGGGGGTGTCCCCATGCTAAAACACCCGGGGGTGTCCCCATGCTAAAACACCTGGCGGTGTCCCCATGCTAAAACACCCGGGGGTGTCCCCATGCTAAAACACCTGGCGGTGTCCCCATGCTAAAACACCCGGGGGTGTCCCCATGCTAAAACACCCGGGGGTATCCCCATGCTAAAACACCTGGCGGTGTCCCCATGCTAAAACACCCGGGGGTGTCCCCATGCTAAAACACCCGGGGGTGTCCCCATGCTAAAACACCCGGGGGTGTCCCCATGCTAAAACACCCGGGGGTGTCCCCATGCTAAAACACCTGGCGGTGTCCCCATGCTAAAACACCCGGGGGTGTACCCATGCTAAAACACCCGGGGGTGTCCCCATGCTAAAACACCTCCCTAACTGCAAACTTTTGTGCATCTGGGGTGTTGCCATACGGAGGCTGAACGTGTGTACTCTCCCACTCCCCCTGTTCAAGTAGGCTATGCAACAGATAGAACAAAGACAGATATTTCACCAGATGTATAAATGTGAATCTGCTTGGCGTTTCCACTCACTACCAAATATGGTAGTGAGAGGAAGCTCAGCGGCTGGGAGTGGGAGAAAATGGGAGGAAATGGCTTTTGGCCAATATTCTGCACATTTTCTCATCAATGAAACATTTAATCTCAATAGTTTTGTAGACTTCACCCTTTGCAAAAGTTTGTTTAGAAGGAGTTCAAAGGCGAATTGATTTATTGCACACGGCGCACTTCACAGAAGAGGCGTTCTGTAATGGAAATATGCAGATAGATGCTAGAATGCACCAATAGGAAACTCGTTAGCTCGTGCTTGACTCTGCCCATCCCTTGCTTGATCTGCCCACTATGACTCATTTGTTCCTATTGGAAACAGCAGGCTGTGGTCTATCTGGGTTAGTTATATAAATCTTTGGCTATGCCTTGTAATTAGTAGCCGAGACAAATAACTGGACTGACGGAATCACTCCTTTTTTGTTTTTTATGGTTTTACATTAACAGGGCATTATTGAGAATGAACTAGCCTAGATAACTTATTCCACATTATTTTGGCAAACATAATTCTAACATGTGAAATACCTTAATTATAAAGACCGGGCTATAAATGAAATGCTACAATGTAAAAAAAGAGACAAGGTAATACATAGTAGTAGAGACAAGGTAATACATAGTAGTAGAGACAGGTAATACATAGTAGTAGAGACAGGTAATACATAGTAGTAGAGACAGGTAATACATAGTAGTAGAGACAGGTAATACATAGTAGTAGAGACAGGTAATACATAGTAGTAGAGACAGGTAATACATAGTAGTAGAGACAGGCAATACATAGTAGTAGAGACAGGTAATACATAGTAGTAGAGACAGGTAATACATAGTAGTAGAGACAGGTAATACATAGTAGTAGAGACAGGTAATACATAGTAGTAGAGACAGGCAATACATAGTAGTAGAGACAGGTAATACATAGTAGTAGAGACAGGTAATACATAGTAGTAGAGACAGGTAATACATAGTAGTAGAGACAGGTAATACATAGTAGTAGAGACAGGTAATACATAGTAGTAGAGGACAGGTAATACATAGTAGTAGAGACAGGTAATACATATAGTTAGAGACAGGTAATACATAGTAGTAGAGACAGGTAATACATAGTAGTAGAGACAGGTAATACATAGTAGTAGACGGTATAGAGTAGACAGGTAATACATAGTAGTAGAGACAGGCAATACATAGTAGTAGAGACAGGTAATACATAGTAGTAGAGACAGGTAATACATAGTAGTAGAGACAGGTAATACATAGTAGTAGAGACAGGCAATACATAGTAGTAGAGACAGGTAATACATAGTAGTAGAGACAGGTAATACATAGTAGTAGAGACAGGTAATACATAGTAGTAGAGACAGGTAAAAGAGACAGGCAATACATAGTAGTAGAGACAGGTAAAAGAGACAGGCAATACATAGTAGTAGAGACAGGTAATACATAGTAGTAGAGACAGGTAATACATAGTAGTAGAGACAGGTAAAAGAGACAAGGCATACATAGTAGTAGAGACAGGTAAAAGAGACAGGCAATACATAGTAGTAGAGACAGGTAAAAGAGACAGGCAATACATAGTAGTAGAGAAGGTAATACATAGTAGTAGAGACAGGTAATACATAGTAGTAGAGACAGTAATACATAGTAGTAGAGAAGGTAATACATAGTAGTAGAGACAGGTTAATACATAGTAGTAGAGACAGGTAAATACATAGTAGTAGAGACAGGTAATACATAGTAGTAGAGACAGGTAATACATAGTAGTAGAGACAGGTAAATACATAGTAGTAGAGACAGGTATATAGTAGAGACAGGCAATACTAGTAGTAGAGGCAATCATAGTAGTAGAGACAGGTAATACATAGTAGTAGAGACAGGTAATACATAGTAGTAGAGACAGGCAATACATAGTAGTAGAGACAGGCAATACATAGTAGTAGAGACAGGTAATACATAGTAGTAGAGACAGGCAATACATAGTAGTAGAGACAGGTAATACATAGTAGTAGAGACAGGCAATACATAGTAGTAGAGACAGGCAATACATAGTAGTAGAGACAGGCATACATAGTAGTAGAGACAGGCAATACATAGTAGTAGAGACAGGTAATACATAGTAGTAGAGACAGGTAATACATAGTAGTAGAGACAGGCAATACATAGTAGTAGAGACAGGCAATACATAGTAGTAGAGACAGGTAATACATAGTAGTAGAGACAGGTAATACATAGTAGTAGAGACAGGTAATACATAGTAGTAGAGACAGGTAATACATAGTAGTAGAGACAGGTAATACATAGTAGTAGAGACAGGTAATACATAGTAGTAGAGACAGGTAATACATAGTAGTAGAGACAGGTAATACATAGTAGTAGAGACAGGTAATACATAGTAGTAGAGACAGGTAATACATAGTAGTAGAGACAGGTAATCATAGTAGTAGAGACAGGTAATACATAGTAGTAGAAGACAGGTAATACATAGTAGTAGAGACAGGTAAAAGAGACAGGCAATACATAGTAGTAGAGACAGGCAATACATAGTAGTAGAGACAGGCAATACATAGTAGTAGAGACAGGTAATACATAGTAGTAGAGACAGGCAATACATAGTAGTAGAGACAGGTAATACATAGTAGTAGAGACAGGTAATACATAGTAGTAGAGACAGGTAATACATAGTAGTAGAGACAGGTAATACATAGTAGTAGAGACAGGTAATACATAGTAGTAGAAGACAGGTAATACATAGTAGTAGAGACAGGTAATACATAGTAGTAGAGACAGGCAATACATAGTAGTAGAGACAGGTAATACATAGTAGTAGAGACAGGTAATACATAGTAGTAGAGACAGGTAATACATAGTAGTAGAGACAGGTAATACATAGTAGTAGAGACAGGTAATACATAGTAGTAGAGACAGGTAATACATAGTAGTAGAGACAGGTAATACATAGTAGTAGAGACAGGTAATACATAGTAGTAGAGACAGGTAATCACATAGTAGTAGAGACAGGTAAAAGAGACAAGGCATACATAGTAGTAGAGACAGGTAATACATAGTAGTAGAGACAGGCAATACATAGTAGTAGAGACAGGTAATACATAGTAGTAGAGACAGGCAATACATAGTAGTAGAGACAGGTAATACATAGTAGTAGAGACAGGCAATACATAGTAGTAGAGACAGGTAATACATAGTAGTAGAGACAGGTAATACATAGTAGTAGAGACAGGTAATACATAGTAGTAGAGACAGGTAATACATAGTAGTAGAGACAGGTAAAAGAGACAAGGCATACATAGTAGTAGAGACAGGTAATACATAGTAGTAGAGACAGGCAATACATAGTAGTAGAGACAGGTAATACATAGTAGTAGAGACAGGCAATACATAGTAGTAGAGACAGGTAATACATAGTAGTAGAGACAGGTAATACATAGTAGTAGAGACAGGCAATACATAGTAGTAGAGACAGGCAATACATAGTAGTAGAGACAGGCAATACATAGTAGTAGAGACAGGTAATACATAGTAGTAGAGACAGGCAATACATAGTAGTAGAGACAGGTAATACATAGTAGTAGAGACAGGTAAAAGAGACAAGGCATACATAGTAGTAGAGACAGGTAATACATAGTAGTAGAGACAGGTAATACATAGTAGTAGAGACAGGTAATACATAGTAGTAGAGACAGGTAATACATAGTAGTAGAGACAGGTAATACATAGTAGTAGAGACAGGTAATACATAGTAGTAGAGACAGGTAATACATAGTAGTAGAGACAGGTAATACATAGTAGTAGAGACAGGTAATACATAGTAGTAGAGACAGGTAATACATAGTAGTAGAGACAGGTATACATAGTAGTAGAGACAGGTAATACATAGTAGTAGAGACAGGTAATACATAGTAGTAGAGACAGGTAATACATAGTAGTAGAGACAGGTAATACATAGTAGTAGAGACAGGTAATACATAGTAGTAGAGACAGGTAATACATAGTAGTAGAGACAGGTAAAGGAGACAAGGCATACATAGTAGTAGAGACAGGTAAAGGAGACAAGGCATACATAGTAGTAGAGACAGGTAAAGGAGACAAGGCATACATAGTAGTAGAGACAGGTAATACATAGTAGTAGAGACAGGTAATACATAGTAGTAGAGACAGGCAATACATAGTAGTAGAGACAGGTAATACATAGTAGTAGAGACAGGCAATACATAGTAGTAGAGACAGGTAATACATAGTAGTAGAGACAGGTAATACATAGTAGTAGAGACAGGCAATACATAGTAGTAGAGACAGGCAATACATAGTAGTAGAGACAGGCAATACATAGTAGTAGAGACAGGTAATACATAGTAGTAGAGACAGGCAATACATAGTAGTAGAGACAGGTAATACATAGTAGTAGAGACAGGTAAAAGAGACAAGGCATACATAGTAGTAGAGACAGGTAATACATAGTAGTAGAGACAGGTAATACATAGTAGTAGAGACAGGTAATACATAGTAGTAGAGACAGGTAATACATAGTAGTAGAGACAGGTAATACATAGTAGTAGAGACAGGTAATACATAGTAGTAGAGACAGGTAATACATAGTAGTAGAGACAGGCAATACATAGTAGTAGAGACAGGTAATACATAGTAGTAGAGACAGGCAATACATAGTAGTAGAGACAGGTAATACATAGTAGTAGAGACAGGTAAAAGAGACAAGGCATACATAGTAGTAGAGACAGGTAATACATAGTAGTAGAGACAGGTAATACATAGTAGTAGAGACAGGTAATACATAGTAGTAGAGACAGGCAATACATAGTAGTAGAGACAGGTAATACATAGTAGTAGAGACAGGCAATACATAGTAGTAGAGACAGGCAATACATAGTAGTAGAGACAGGCAATACATAGTAGTAGAGACAGGTAATACATAGTAGTAGAGACAGGTAATACATAGTAGTAGAGACAGGTAATACATAGTAGTAGAGACAGGTAAAAGAGACAAGGCATACATAGTAGTAGAGACAGGTAATACATAGTAGTAGAGACAGGTAAAAGAGACAGGCAATACATAGTAGTAGAGACAGGTAAAAGAGACAGGCAATACATAGTAGTAGAGACAGGTAAAAGAGACAAGGCATACATAGTAGTAGAGACAGGTAAAAGAGACAGGCAATACATAGTAGTAGAAACAGGTAAAAGAGACAGGCAATACATAGTAGTAGAGACAGGTAAAAGAGACAAGGCATACATAGTAGTAGAGACAGGTAAAAGAGACAGGCAATACATAGTAGTAGAGACAGGTAAAAGAGACAGGCAATACATAGTAGTAGAGACAGGTAAAGGAGACAAGGCATACATAGTAGTAGAGACAGGTAAAAGAGACAAGGCATACATAGTAGTAGAGACAGGTAAAGAGACAAGGCATACATAGTAGTAGAGACAGGTAAAAGAGACAAGGCATACATAGTAGTAGAGGACAGGTAAAAGAGACAAGGCATACATAGTAGTAGAGACAGGTAAAAGAGACAAGGCATACATAGTAGTAGAGACAGGTAAAAGAGACAAGGCATACATAGTAGTAGAGACAGGTAAAAGAGACAAGGCATACATAGTAGTAGAGACAGGTAAAAGAGACAAGGCATACATAGTAGTAGAGACAGGTAAAAGAGACAAGGCATACATAGTAGTAGAAACAGGTAAAAGAGACAAGGCATACATAGTAGTAGAGACAGGTAAAAGAGACAAGGCATACATAGTAGTAGAGACAGGTAAAGAGACAAGGCATACATAGTAGTAGAGACAGGTAAAAGAGACAAGGCATACATAGTAGTAGAGACAGGTAAAAGAGACAAGGCATACATAGTAGTAGAGACAGGTAAAAGAGACAAGGCATACATAGTAGTAGAGACAGGTAAAAGAGACAAGGCATACATAGTAGTAGAGACAGGTAAAAGAGACAAGGCATACATAGTAGTAGAGACAGGTAAAAGAGACAAGGCATACATAGTAGTAGAGACAGGTAAAAGAGACAAGGCATACATAGTAGTAGAGACAGGTAAAAGAGACAAGGCATACATAGTAGTAGAGACAGGTAAAAGAGACAGGCAATACATAGTAGTAGAGACAGGTAAAAGAGACAGGCAATACATAGTAGTAGAGACAGGTAAAGGAGACAAGGCATACATAGTAGTAGAGACAGGTAAAAGAGACAAGGCATACATAGTAGTAGAGACAGGTAAAGAGACAAGCATACATAGTAGTAGAGACAGGTAAAAGAGACAAGGCATACATAGTAGTAGAGACAGGTAAAAGAGACAGGCAATACATAGTAGTAGAGACAGGTAAAAGAGACAGGCAATACATAGTAGTAGAGACAGGTAAAAGAGACAAGGCATACATAGTAGTAGAAACAGGTAAAAGAGACAGGCAATACATAGTAGTAGAGACAGGTAAAAGAGACAAGGCATACATAGTAGTAGAGACAGGTAAAAGAGACAAGGCATACATAGTAGTAGAGACAGGTAAAAGAGACAGGCAATACATAGTAGTAGAGACAGGTAAAGAGACAAGGCATACATAGTAGTAGAGACAGGTAAAAGAGACAGGCAATACATAGTAGTAGAGACAGGTAAAAGAGACAAGGCATACATAGTAGTAGAGACAGGTAAAAGAGACAAGGCATACATAGTAGTAGAGACAGGTAAAAGAGACAAGGCATACATAGTAGTAGAGACAGGTAAAAGAGACAAGGCATACATAGTAGTAGAGACAGGTAAAAGAGACCAGGCATACATAGTAGTAGAGACAGGTAAAAGAGACAAGGCATACATAGTAGTAGAGACAGGTAAAAGAGACAAGGCATACATAGTAGTAGAGACAGGTAAAAGAGACAAGGCATACATCATACATTATATACAGGTGCGGGGCGACAGGGTAGCCTAGTGGTAGAGTGTTGGACTAGTAACAGAAAGGTTGCAAGTTCAAATCCCCGAGCTGCCAAGGTACAAATCTGTCGTTCTGCCCCTGAACTGGCAGTTAACCCCACTGTTCCTAGGCTGCCATTGAAAATAAGAATTTGTTCTTAACTGACTTGCCTAGTTAAATAAAAATAAAAAAATATAGGCCTAGCATTAATTCAATCATGCATCAATCTTCACTATTTGACCTCCAAGCATCAGGAATGAATTAGGTATTCTGTTCCACAGCAGGGTCCCTAGTGGCCAGCACAGCAGGGTCCCTAGTGGCCAGCACAGCAGTGGGTTATGGAAGGCCCGGGCGGCTGGGCTCGTGCCAAGCATGGCCTAAGTATTGGATCTCCCTAAGGCAACCTGGTCTCAGAGCATATCGTATTATTCTGTACGTAAATCAGGAAACTAAAAAGATTTGGCATGGGTCCTGAGATCCTCAAAAGGTTCTACAGCTGCAACATCAAGAGCATCCTGAATCACTGCCTGATACGGCAAATGCTCGTCCTACGACAGCAAGCCACTTCAGAGGGTAGTGCGTACGGCCCAGTACATCACTGGGGTCAAGCTTCCTGCCATCCAGGACCTATATAATAGGCGGTGTCAGAGGAAGGCCCTAAAAATTGTCAAAGACCCCAGCCACCCCAGTCATAGACTGTTCTGTCTACCACCGCATGGCAAACAGAGTGCCAAGTCTAGGACAAAAGGCTTCTCAACAGTTTTCACCCCAAACCATAAGACTCCTGAACAGGTAACCAATGGCTACCCGGACTATTTGCATTGTGTGCCCCCCACAATCCCGCTTTGCTGCTATTCTCTGTTTAGCTCATTTACATTGTCACTTTAACTATACATTCATGTACATACTACCTCAATTGGCCCGACCAACCAGTGTTCCCGCACATTGGCTACCCGGGCTATCTGCATTGTGTCCCACCACCCGTCAACCCCTCTTTTTACGCTTCTGCTACTCTCTGTTCATCATATATACATAGTCACTTTAACGATACCTACATGTACACACTACCTCAATAAGCCTGACTAACAGGTGTCTGTATGTATATAGCCCTGCTACTCTCTGTTCATCATATATACATAGTCACTTTAACGATACCTACATGTACATACTACCTCAATCAGCCTGACTTAACAGTGTCTGTATGTAGCCTCGCTACTTTTATAGCCTCGCTACTTTTATAGCCTCGCTACTTTTATAGCCTCGCTACTGTTATTTCAAATGTCTTTTTACTGTTGCTTTATTTCTTTACTTACCTACACACACACACACACACACACACACACACACACACACACACACACACACACACACACACACACACACACACACACACACACACACATACACACACATACTTTTTTTTTGGTACCATTGGTTAGAGCCTGTAAGTAAGCATTTCACTGTAAGGTTTACACCTGTTGTATTCGGCGCACGTGACTAATAAAGTTTGATTTGATTTGTAAATCCGGGCACTCCATTTAGTATGATATGATACGTTTGGTATGGTATGTATTCATTTGTGGGTGACCATTAGCAAAGTGTACAATATGTTACAAATTCTAGTGAGGTTGCTAGGTGGCTAACGTTAGCTAGCTGGATAATGATAGCTAGGCTAGGGTTAATGGTTTGATGGACATGTAGAATGTTGAGGCGATGTCCTGGGCATGGACAACTGCATGTCTTGTGGGCCCTGGGATCATCCTTATGACATTTTGATGCATTGTGCTCTGGGTTGTAATTCTTCTTCAGATACTTCCTCCTCTTCTAAATCATTGTTCTCTTGTTCCTCCAGGACATCTGAAAGAAATCAGATCTATGACCTGTTGGGCACTGAAACGTGTGCACTCGTTGGCTTCAGTAAAAGAGAGAACTGGGGAGGGACTGTCATCTGCAGCACCTTTATAGCCTCTGACTGCATTCCCCATTAGTAAACAATGCTTTCAAGAAATGTTTATTTTGTCTGAAATTGTTTTTATTTTGTCTGTGAACTTGTGTCATGTGTGTGTGTGTGTGTGTGTGGGGGGGATTTTTTATTTATTTATTTATTATTTCACCTTTATTTAACCAGGTAGGCTAGTTGAGAACAAGTTCTCATTTGCAACTGCGACCTGGCCAAGATAAAGCATAGCAGTGTGAACAGACAATAACACAGAGTTACACATGGAGTAAACAATTAACAAGTCAATAACACAGTAGAAAAAAAGGGGGAGTCTATATACATTGTGTGCAAAAGGCATGAGGAGGTAGGCGAATAATTACAATTTTGCAGATTAACACTGGAGTGATAAATGATCAGATGGTCATGTACAGGTAGAGATATTGGTGTGCAAAAGAGCAGAAAAGTAAATAAATAAAAACAGTATGGGGATGAGGTAGGTAAAATTGGGTGGGCTATTTACCGATAGACTATGTACAGCTGCAGCGATCGGTTAGCTGCTCAGATAGCAGATGTTTGGCACATGCACAGGAACGTTTTAGTTTTGTCTGGGTTCAATACGTAGCACACATAATCTAAATTTTTCTGTGTGTGTGTGTGTGTGTGTCTCTTTGTGATTTTTTGTGGTGTGTAAATTATTTTATATCTGCTGGGTCAAAAATGACCCTAAGACAATCTTTGTCCCCTGGTGGTGTCCAGCTTTCATGGAAATATGAACAAAGGCAATGTTTCACTTTTTCTAATGTTGAGGGTCACTCTAGGAAAGGTCATCAAATTTCAAGTTGAAAATAATATAATTTAGGGGGGTTTCTCTGCTGTTAAACATAGTGGCAGATCCTTTTTGACCCTTAAAAGACAACACATACCAAACATAACGTACGAATTTACATTTTCTATGTTACGTCTAGTCAGTTTG
>NC_034181.2:6498538-6551038 GCF_002021735.2 Oncorhynchus kisutch
CCCCCTCACCTCTCACAATAATAGGGTGCAGTTATTCAATGTTCTAGGACAGAAGACCCTCTGATGCTGCTAGCACTATGCCGTAAACCCACGGAGCTATTAAAAGCACAACAGTTGATATACACCCAACGACTACTAGGGCCCTGTCATATTCCAATTCTCAGATGTCTAAGCGGCAGTCTCCAACATTCCTATATGTTCAAACTGCTCTCTCTCTCTCTCTCTCTGTCTCTCTCTGTCTCTCTCTCTCTCTCTCTGTCTCTGTCTCTCTCTCTCTCTCAGTCCTACTGCAATCTACTGTTATTGTACTGTGTGCTGGGTGTGGTTGTTATACTCTAAACATGTTCAATTCCTTAAAACGCTGATTAGATGAGGGAGTTAGGCCTTTTGGAGTTCATGGTGCTGATCATTGCAGGGTAGTGGGTTCGATTCCTGGGACCAACCATGCACGACCGCATGTCGCTTTGGATAAAAAGATAAAAGTATCTGCTAAATTGCAGATATTATATTAGTGTGATGAGGAGAGTAGGTTAGGTGCGCGCGCACACACACACACTAGTTAGAGCCTATTGAAGTGGAGGAAGGCAGAGAGACAGATCCTCATCCGAGCCATGTAATCACCCAGCATCCTTCACTCCTCTCCATCTCTGCTCAGAGGAGAGGTGGAGAAGACCTGCTAACCCACATCTCTATCCTCACACGTACACAGCTCCCTCGCACCATCCCTGTCACACCAGAGTGTGTGTGTGTATTCTCTTGAGCAAGCATGCCGTTAAGTGGATTGTTATTGTATCCATTCCCATAATACCATTCTCTCTGGGTTAGATAGTGGGTTTAGTAGGACCATGACATACATAGACAGCTTCCCTTTCATTCTATAGCCCAGTAGTAGCCTAAAATGGCAACAGGGGCCAGCATATCCAGGCTGTATCACAACCGGCAGTGATTGGGAGACCCATAGGGTCGGCGCAGCCATTGGCCCAGCGTCATCCAGGTTTGGCAGGTGTAGACCGTCATTTTAAATAAGAATTTGTTCTTAACTGACTTGCCTAGTTAAATCAAAAAATGAATATCATTCCACAACACAGAACAATAACTGTGTCAATAGACAGAGAGACACAGAGACCCTCCTCTGAGACACAATATGTGGCAGTGGGCCTAGTGTGGATGGGATCCCTTCTCACTGTCCAGACATGGTAGAGTAGTTACCTCCTCCTCATCTCATCGATATCTCTGCCATGTACACCCTCTAATTCTAAACCACTGGCCTAAACTACCCAATGACCTGAATATTATGATCAATCAATTAACATAACTTTGTAAATAGGTCACCTCAGAATATAATATTTAACTTGTTATGTGGGTCTGTAAGTAGCCTAGTCTAACAGAAACAGTAGCCCAGTCTAACAGAAACAGTAGCCCAGTCTAACAGAAACAGTAGCCCAGTCTAACAGAAACAGTAGCCCAGTATAACAGAAACAGTAGCCCAGTATAACAGAAACAGTAGCCCAGTCTAACAGAAACAGTAGCCCAGTCTAACAGAAACAGTAGCCCAGTATAACAGAAAACTGGATCCTGTATTTGTTAAAAATGTATCATCTTTGTTTGTAATGTTCATTTATTTTGTACGGAACTATGTGTGTGTTTAGTTTTCATTGCAGACTTTTTTTATTTTCTAAACATATGTAGTGTATTCAGAAAGTATTCAGACCTTGACTTTTTCCACATTGTTACGTTACAGCCTTATTCTACAATGGATTAAAAAAATATATATCCTCATCAATCTACACACAATACCCCATAATGACATCACAATACCCCATAATGACATCACCATACCCCATAATGACATCACAATACCCCATAATGACAAGTTTTGCTAATTTATTGTAAATAGAAACAGAAATACCTTATTAACATAAGTATTCAGACCCTTTCCTATGAGACTCAAAATTGAGCTCAGGTGCATTCCTGTTTCAATTGATCATCCTTGAGATGTTTCTACAACTTGATTGGAGTCCACCTGTGCTAACTTCAGGCACACATCTGTTTATATAAAGTTTCGCAGTTGACAGTGCATGTCAGAGCAAAAACCAAGCCATGAGGTTGAAGGAATTGTCCGTAGAGCTCAGAGACAGGATTGTGTCGAAGCACAGAATTGTATTTCTGTCTGTAATGTCTTTGTCATTATGTGTCGGTCCCCAGTAAAACTAGCTGTCACCATTGGTGTCGACTAACAGGGATCCTAAATAAAATCCAAGGGGTCAACTGTTGTTTTGTTATTCATTGTACAAATACAGTACAATGAACCTACTAAAGTAACTATATGTAGCCTATTCCCCCCCACCAGACAGAAAAGATTTGGCATGGGTCCTCGGATCCTCAAAACGCTCTACAGCTGCACCATCGAGAGCATCCTGACTAGTTACATCACCATTTGGTATGGCAACTATTCGGCATCCGATCGCAATGTGCTACAGAGAGTAGTGCGTACGGCCCAGTACATCACCTCTATACCAGGCGGTGTCAGAGGAAGGCCCTAAAAATTGTCAAAGACTCCAGACACCCGAGTCATAGACTGTTCTCTCTGCTACCGTACGGCAAGCGGTACCAGAGCACCAAGTCTAGGTCCAAGAGGCTTCTTAACAGCTTCTACCTCCAAGCCATAAGACTCCTGAACATCTAATCAAATGGCTACCCAGACTATTTGTACTGCCCCCCTTTTTTACACTGCTGCTACTCACTGTTTTTTTTTATTTTTATCTATGCATAGTCACTTTACCCTTACCTACATGTAAGTATTACCTCAATTACCTGGACTAACCTGTAGCCCCGTATATTGACTCCATACTGGTACCCCCTGTATATAGCCTTGTATATAGCCTTGTATATAGCCTTGTATATAGCCTTGTTAAACAAAAAAAATTTAGCAAACATTTTCTTTCAAAAAACTGCATTGTTGGTTAAGGGCTTGTAAGCAAGCATTTCACGGTAAGGTCTACTACACTTGTTGTATTCAGCGCATGTGACAAATACAATTTGATATGATTTATTGTAGCCTAATGTGATGTCAATGGCTGCGTTTAGACAGGCAGCCCAATTATTCTTTCCACTAATTGATCTTTTCCAGATCATCAGATCTTTTTTTCTCAGAGCTGATCTCATTGGTCAAAATACCAATTAGTGAGAGAAAAAATCTGACCGCAGCCAATAAGAGTCATGCCAAGTCACTTCCTCAAAACAAGGAATTACCCCCCCCATTCTCATGTGATTTGGACTGGCATGAGGAAACCATTAGAAAACCACTTTGTTATCTGTCCAGTTGATATAATCAAACTCTGACATCGTGTTGAAGGAATCATACAAAAAATATTTGTCAAATAAGATGAGAAAGGCATGTTTCAAATGCGTAACCTACACGCTGAACATGTAGACATTTTCTCAACGAGGATCACTATCTACTTGATAAGAAATATGATCAGTCACAAATCATCCATTCTCACTCGTTTTTGCAGCTGCTTTGTGTGTTTCTCCCTCAACCTAACAGAGGAAAGGTGAGACGGTGCAGACTGTCATTCACGCCGCCCCATCACAGAGGCGCCCTGTACGTCTCTGCGCTCCGTACACCACCAATCATAACAATAGGAGGGTGACGGACAACGCTGGGTTAGGTTGTCTACTGTCTGATTGGGAAATAACAAAACCTAAAACCACACAGTGCTGCTGAGAGTCGGAAGTTTTACCGAGGGGCTGGGGACGAAGACACAAATACAACTGAATCGGACGCGACATTTATTTGCACTGTGGTTATCCCGCTGTCGAGGTGGTGGCTACAAGCTAACGTTAGTGAAGACAGTCGGCGAGCAAACCACCAACCAAGTGCCGTGGAGAAGTCGGGGGCTGAGATAGTGGAAAGAAGTGTTGGTGATGTTTCTTCGACAATAGTCTGACAAAGGGGCAGTCAAGACAAATTGTGGCTACTATTAGCGAGACGAAGCCACAGACCGTGTTCAGCACCGGGTAGCGTCCCATATGCTTGCTGGTGTGTATCATACCTTGTTGGACTCGTTTTTTTTGAAAGCGTCTGCTAAATGTCTGTAGACTGTCGGGTGCAGCAACGCCTGCATGTATGTATGCTAGCTAGTTAGCCACAGTAGCTAGCCCGTTGATATCATTACATTTGACTCTGTTAGCCAGCAGCGTTGAGCTCGTTTCAACATCGAAACTAAAACAAACAAAAATAACATTTTGTCTTATTCTTGAGACACCGCTGTTAACTAACCGTGCGAACTAGTGGAAAAAAGAGCAACATTTCCTCTGATAGCTACGCCTTGCTGTGTCATGTCATTCAAGTTGTAAGTGAAGTCCTTTCCGAAGAGTATGCAGGACAAGAAACGATTTGGGATAAGTATATAGCAAAAAAGGAGACAGTGAAATCGTACATTGATTGATTGAAGTTCATATCGGTTGCCCCTCCCAAAAAAAAGACTGCATTTGGAGGTCAAAAGGAAGCCAGAATGAAGAAGTTCTCCCGAATGCCGAAGTCTGAGAGTGGCGGGCTGGGAGGGGGGTCCGGCTCCGGACTCAGCAACTACTTCGGGAAAGTGTTCGGCGTGGGCCGGTTTCAAGTCACGGTGGAAGAACTCATTGCTGAAGGTATGTCTCTCTAGGCTTATGTATGCTTCGTAAGGCTATTGCACATACAGTACATGCATTGCATAACAAACGAGTAAATACACAGCACCTTCCACTGGCTGTTTTATTCTTTTTTTAAATGTGTTATTTATTTAACCTTTTAACTATGCTAGTCTTATTTACAATGACGGTCAAACCCTAACCTGGATGACGCTGGGCCAATTGTGTGTGCCACCCTATGGGACTCCCAATCACGGCCGGTTGTGATACAGCCTGGAATCGAACCAGAGTCTGTAGTGACTCCTGTAGCACTGAAATGCAGTGCCTTAGACTGCTGCTCCACTCTGGGGCCAAGTAAGGGGTGGCAGTAATTATTACATTGACAATTACAGTACGGTATGTCAGAATTATATTCGAGCCTAAACAGTGCAAAATGTCGGCATTGTTCTATATTGTCTATTTGCATCTGCAACTTTCCACACTGTTTGCATACTGGACACGCCCCTGTACTGTCTCACTAATTTCCCTGTCCCTCTCTGCATTTCGGTAGTCCTCACTTGACTTTAACAGGGAAAAGGCTCACGGCCTGCTGAATGACCTATCACCAGCTCACAAACTCTGTTGAGGTAGCATCTAGCCCACGTGTCAAACTCGTTCCACGGAGTGACAGTGGGGTTCCACGGAGTGACAGTGGGGTTTCACTCCTCCCATGTACTTGATTGATGAATTACGGTAACTAATTACTAAAGAACTCCCCTCACCTGGTTGTCTAGGGATTCATTGAAAGGAGAAACTAAAAACCCACTGACACTAGGCCCTCCAGCCCTGACCAGCCTATAACCGGCTCCCTAATTATACAGGTGTCCTGATCTCGCATGTCAACATAGTCACCGACTAACTTAACCTGTTCTACCACTCCTTATTTTAAAACGGAGGCTGTCTGGGCACAGGAAAGTATCCTGTGTGTGTCAGTCTCCCTCTCAAACGGATACAAGGCCCCCCCCCCCCCCCCCTCCTTTACTGACCTTTTCCAATGCACTTTGAGAGGGAGGTGAGGAATTTTAGGCCAGAACAAGGACGTAGGAAGCAAGGATGACTGCTAGGGACATGTTCTGACGTGGTCTGGAAAGGACCCCACCATTTAAATTAGGGAAGTGAGGAGCAAATGAGGAAGCTCTTATTTTTTTATTTTTTTTCTTTTCCTCTGAGGGACTGCTTTCCCTTCCCTAGGTCTGTCATGCACCTCCACCATTATCACACAGATGCTGACCGCAGTACACTGTCATGATGCCTGATTCTGTTTAGTTTTGTTCTCCCATATTCCATTTATTAATTTTTTCCAGGTTTCTGTTTTTTTCACAATTTTTCCCATTTGAATTTTTCAGCATTGTTGAATTCGGTTTTAATGTCTGTATTCCGTGATTTATAGGGCCCTACATTTCCCGTAAAAGCTCTGTAGCCTAATGATCCTTCTAGAATAGCGCTTAATAAACTACATTGGATTTGAAGTATGGCTTAACGAAGATGCTTTACACTGACACCCGTAGACAGTGCAGCAGGATATATCCAAAGTTATGCAACTTCCTTTGTCTTTGTCTCAGAAACACTTTTTTGCATCCCAAATGGCATCCTCTTCCCTACATAGTGCATTACTTTTGACCAGAGCCCTATGGACCACGGTCAAAAGTAGTGCACTACATAGGTAATAGGGTGTATTACTGACTTAAAGGACGATCGCGATGGCACCCCAGCCTCAACCCATTGGACACAAACAACACTATGGAAAACATATCAACTGATATGAATCACCACGGCGATGGAGTTCTGAATCACCACGGGCGATGGCGTTCTGAATCACCACGGGCGATGGCATTCTGAATCACCACGGGCGATGGCGTTCTGAATCACCACGGGCGATGGCGTTCTGAATCACCGTGATCCTACTGGAATAAAACACCACTCTTTTACAGAAGAGGCACTGTACGCCCAGTGTCACAATGTAATCACACGAAGTGACTGAAATCTTCATTTAAGAAGCAGAGTGTGAAGTTCGGTGGTTCCAACTGCGTCCGTCCCGTAGGATTGGTGGTTTAAACAAGCACCATTCATTCATTCTTTCCTTCAGGAAACCATCAAGGAAATCCTCATTCTTCTCTAGAGGAAACCACGGATCCAACACGGCAAAAACAAGGAAGTGGAAACCATGGGTGAATCTCAACTGTATTTCCTTGATTCCTAGCGTCATCCTTCTCAAAAAGTAATTGTCGGGGGAAAATCCAAGGGAAGGAACCTCCAGTCTTCTGCTCTAATGTTCTGTGAGAAGGAGACGAAAAGGGAAATGTGAGGAATCAAGTAATTATTAGTGAGGTTCACCCTGGGACTTAGAATGGGGGCCTCAGGCTAGTCGCCCTGTGACTTCAGCATTGTAAAGGTATTGGAATGGGGCCTCAGGCTAGTCGCCCTGTGACTTCAGCATTGTAAAGGTATTGGAATGGGGCCTCAGGCTAGTCGCCCTGTGACTTCAGCATTGTAAAGGTATTGGAATGGGGCCTCAGTCTAGTCGCCCTGTGACTTCAGCATTGTAAAGGTATTGGAATGGGACCTCAGGCTAGTCGCCCTGTGACTTCAGCATTGTAAAGGTATTGGAATGGGGCCTCAGGCTAGTCGCCCTGTGACTTCAGCATTGTAAAGGTATTGGAATGGGGCCTCAGGCTAGTCGCCCTGTGACTTCAGCATTGTAAAGGTATTGGAATGGGGCCTCAGGCTAGTCGCCCTGTGACTTCAGCATTGTAAAGGTATTGGAATGGGGCCTCAGGCTAGTCGCCCTGTGACTTCAGCATTGTAAAGGTATTGGAATGGGGCCTCAGGCTAGTCGCCCTGTGACTTCAGCATTGTAAAGGTATTGGAATGGGGCCTCAGTCTAGTCGCCCTGTGACTTCAGCATTGTAAAGGTATTGGAATGGGGCCTCAGGCTAGTCGCCCTGTGACTTCAGCATTGTAAAGGTATTGGAATGGGGCCTCAGGCTAGTCGCCCTGTGACTTCAGCATTGTAAAGGTATTGGAATGGGGCCTCAGGCTAGTCGCCCTGTGACTTCAGCATTGTGAAGATATTGGAATGGGGCCTCGGGCTAGTTGGCGTTCCACCGAGGAGTTGAGGACACAAAGCAAGGGCAGAGACGCTTCGGCTAATCTGAATGCTCGCCTCTCTCTGGCCCCCTCTGAAGACCGGCTGCCCTGCTTGCAGCCGGGTGGTGTCTGTCAAAGGGTCGTTGCTGGTGTGACTTTGCTCTCTTTCTGTCTCAGGAAAACAACTCAATGAATCATGGAATGTACCTCAGAGGGAGGCTCATCTCGCCACCCCCTCTCTCCTTTTCTCCTATCTTTATCTCTACCCCATTTCTCTCTCTCGTCTCTCACTCCCTCTCGCCCCCCCCCCCCCCCCCCCCCCCATACTCCAGCTGTGCCAGTTTAATGAAAAGCATGAGATTCCTTCAAAGCCCAACTTAACAGAGAATGTGGTCTGCTCTGCACAAAATGTTATAGGAGGAAGTAATGTGAATTATGTGAGTAACCCGGGAGGTATCCTAGCTTTTTGACCATCCTTTACAGTGCACTAAAGCTCCCAACTTATTTTGAAGAGCAAACTTCTCTATTATTTTTCAGTGCACTTTTTAATCATTTGGAAAAATACTCACGTTTGTCTGAGTGGTCAAGTCAATATCTTTTTATTGTACAAATTAGGATGTTTGTGTGAAGGTTCAGCAAAAAAAAACATGCCGTTTCAACTCTGCTCATCATTGGCCAGTGCTAAGCATCAGTCACAACAGAATGGTTGTATTTAGTTATGAGCAGACACACACACACACACACACACACCAGTGTTTCAGACTGTTAAATTATAGTTTAATTTACTGGATATTTCAGAAATGTACTGGACTCATACTCACTGGGTGTGTTACTTGATTTGGGGATCCACCCACTTTGCTCAGAATGACAATCACATATAGATTATGGTCATTCGTTTTAACAGAACAGTCAACTCGAGGATGCAATGGCGTGCGATGGCGTGCGCGTCCTCAACGAATTCCGATGCGCAGATTGAAGATTTTATAGTAACTGTGCACACTTTCTTTCCTTAGTCTACAAGACCAGCAATAAACAACAAAAATCATGAGCCTAGCTCAATCTACTAGCAGAAAAGGTAACCTATTCTATTGGTCAGCTTGTCGAGAAAGAAATACTCTATTCCAAACAGACTCTGGGACAGTTGTGGGTCGATTAGATCCAGTAGACAACCAGTAGGCCTAGGATAAATACAAAACTTGTTTTAAAAAGCAATGAGGCTTTTGGAACAGATCAGAACATTCATATTCAAATGTTGATACATTATTTATACACCTAAGCGCATGTAGGCCACATGCAAATGTTGGTTCCGTAATGCAATTGATTGAGAAAAAAAACACCATTGTCAAAAAGCGTACCGTCCATGCCAGCGGTTTCATGAGACTGAGATGAAAATATCTGTTACAAAGAGGGGAGATCTAAAGATGCAACAACTAGCATGGGATGCTAATATGACTGGGATTGTCATCAACTAGCATGGGTTGCTAATATGACTGGGATTGTCATCAACTAGCATGGGTTGCTAATATGACTGGGATTGTCATCAACTAGCATGGGTTGCTAATATGACTGGGATTGTCATCAACTAGCATGGGTTGCTAATATGACTGGGATTGTCATCAACTAGCATGGGTTGCTAATATGACTGGGATTGTCATCAACTAGCATGCGTTGCTAATATGACTAGGATTGTGCCTTTGGCTACTGGTCAATGAAAGAAAGTTGAATTGAAAACCAATAGAATATGAGCGAAATAGGCTACTGGTTTCAGTGGCATATGGAAGTCCTTTTTATTGCCTCCTCGTTTCTATGGTCTGATTTGGCTAGGCTACTTTGTAGCAAGGTAAGACGACATGCCTCATAACATGAACCAAGACTTTCAGGTTTCAAACAATTTTAAGTGTATGTTTTCATGCTACTTACTGCCTCCTTCAGCTCAATGCAAAGTGGTGTGTGATGCTCTGAAGCCTGTCTACCATTTGCCTATTTTATTTATTTACTTAACCTTTTATTTAACTAGGCACGTCAGTTTAAGAACAAATTCTTATTTACAAGGACGGCCTACCCCCCCGGCCAAACCTGGATTCGAACCAGGTACTGCAGTGACGGCTCTTACACTGAGATGCAGTGTCACTCAGGAGCTCGAGCCTATTGGAATTGGAAGTGTGCTTCAATCCCCAGTGGAGAAATAGAAACAGTTTTGATAGACCAAAAAAAAATAGAAGCTATTTGTAACACGTGATTGCATTTTGAATTGTTGTGCAATTATTAGGCTTATAAAAAAAAATACAAAAAAAAATCACGTTTCACTTTAGACGGCAAATTCTGAGCTGTTTTGACAATCTGTAGCAGCTGCTCTCGTGCCGTCTGATTTTTCCCGCTCAGTTTCGGCTCTGTGTCTGTCTGTATGCTGTTGGCTCGTGATAAATAAAATACATAACGACTAACGAAAATACACGCCGCCAGTTTAATTCCGCTAAGTTATGCAAATTGACCGGTAAACCGATAAGCATGACCATTCAAATGTATTTACATCGACTGGTCGGCTAAAAGGCATTATTTTGCAATGGGATTTTTTTTCCTTTCTTGTCCCAGACACTTTGCCAGCGCCAATTTTTATTTAGCGACCAAAAGCCAGCTATTACCGGCTAACGGAAACCCTGACACACACACACACACACACACACACACACACACGCTGCAGTGGTTTTATCTAGTGATAAGCAAGAACTTAGTTATTGCCACTCTCCTCCCACCACATTGCTCTCAGTCTCTCTGATGAGGTCTGTCACTGTCTCAGAGATGGTTACAGAAATGACAAGATGGATCTAGTCACAGGAAGTCACCCGTGGCCAACTATCTCTCTTCCTCGACCCTACAGTTTGACTGACTCACTGTCACCTATACAGGATAGCAGACTTGAGTAGGTCTCTAAACTCTTGTCCTCTCGCCACAGGCAATAGCCTAAAACTCCTCTGCGTCTTGACACTCATGTTATGTGATACGTAGTTGACAGTAAGTCCATAGTCAAATCAAAATGTTGTCCCAATATATGAAAGTGAATTAAAATAGGGCTGATATAGAATGGTGGGGGGGGGTTCCTTTCTGGAGCCAGCTAATCCCCCTCAGGCTGATTTGTGTTTTGGTAGCAGACTGAGTGAGTAAGCAGGTATGGTCTATGTCTCAAATTTACACAGGGCACATAGTGCTCTGGTCTAATGTAGTGCACTATATAGGGAATAGTGCTCTGGTCTAAAGTAGTGCACTATATAGGGAATAGGGCTCTGGTCTAAAGTAGTGCACTATATAGGGAATAGGGCTCTGGTCTAAAGTAGTGCACTATATAAAGAATAGGGCTCTGGTCTATAGTAGTGCACTATATAGGGCTCTGGTCTAAAGTAGTGCACTACATAGGGAATAGGGCTTTGGTCTAAAGTAGTGCACTATATAGGGGAGAGGGTGCAATTTGGAACACAGCCTGTCTGATCCCTTCTCCAATAGTGAACAGACGCATGCACCCCATCAGGGTTCTGTTCCCCCTCCCTTAAAGCTACCAGGCAGACAAGATAACCTACATCTCTTCATGTAGCAGTGCTTGCAAATGTCAGCTTGTATGTCGCACAGCCGACGAAGAGGAAGGTCTAGGAAATGTCTCTCTGCCCATTTTTTAGTGTTTTTTTTTTTTTTTTCCCAAATCAACGACACCAGACATTTCAGGTTGTCAGTATCACTGGTCTCAGTCAGTCGCTCACGTGCGGTATTAGCCCGTCGCCACGGTAATGAGGTGTGAGTGTATACCAAATGGCACCGTATTTCCTGTATAGGGAACACACAGGGCTCTTCTTCTCTGTGTTCTAACTGGTTCCTGTATAGGGAACACACAGGGCTCTTCTTCTCTGTGTTCTAACTGGTTCCTGTATAGGGAACACACAGGGCTCTTCTTCTCTGTGTTCTAACTGGTTCCTGTATAGGGAACACACAGGGCTCTGGTCTAGTGCTCTTATGTAGTGAAGCAGCTGAGCCTACTTTGCCCAGAGAAGTTATTCTCTGTGTTTTAACTGGTTCCTGTATAGGGAACACACAGGGCTCTTCTTCTCTGTGTTCTAACTGGTTCCTGTATAGGGAACACACAGGGCTCTTCTTCTCTGTGTTCTAACTGGTTCCTGTATAGGGAACACACAGGGCTCTTCTTCTCTGTGTTCTAACTGGTTCCTGTATAGGGAACACACAGGGCTCTGGTCTAGTGCTCTTATGTAGTGAAGCAGCTGAGCCTACTTTGCCCAGAGAAGTTCTTCTGTGTTCTAACTGGTTCCTGTATAGGGAACACACAGGGCTCTTCTTCTCTGTGTTCTAACTGGTTCCTGTATAGGGAACACACAGGGCTCTTCTTCTCTGTGTTCTAACTGGTTCCTGTATAGGGAACACACAGGGCTCTTCTCTGTGTTCTAACTGGTTCCTGTATAGGGAACACACAGGGCTCTTCTTCTCTGTGTTCTAACTGGTTCCTGTATAGGGAACACACAGGGCTCTTCTTCTCTGTGTTCTAACTGGTTCCTGTATAGGGAACACACAGGGCTCTGGTCTAGTGCTCTTATGTAGTGAAGCAGCTGAGCCTACTTTGCCCAGAGAAGTTCTTCTGTGTTCTAACTGGTTCCTGTATAGGGAACACACAGGGCTCTTCTTCTCTGTGTTCTAACTGGTTCCTGTATAGGGAACACACAGGGCTCTTCTTCTCTGTGTTCTAACTGGTTCCTGTATAGGGAACACACAGGGCTCTTCTTCTCTGTGTTCTAACTGGTTCCTGTATAGGGAACACACAGGGCTCTGGTCTAGTGCTCTTATGTAGTGAAGCAGCTGAGCCTACTTTGCCCAGAGAAGTTCTTCTCTGTGTTTTAACTTGTTCCTTGCTTTGTATGGGTGAAGTTGAGGCTTTACGGTGCTCAGTTTAATTTATTATTAATTTATTATTATCTTTACGGTTTAATTTATTTCCTGTCCTTTTAGGAGCTTTTTTTTCCAGCTCTAAAACAATTTTATTTGTGATTATGAATTCCCTTTTTATAGTAAGATAATGTTTGTATATAGGAGATCACCATTATTACCAAGTCTAAAATGGACTACCACAAAACACAATGCATCCTGGGAAAGTCCTCTGCGTGTATGTACAGTTGATGCATTTGAGAGAAAAAAAAGTGAAGTCAGCCTGTAGTTTCACTCACAGAACATGCTGATGATGTCACTATTTCAATTTTATTTTCTGTCAGCAAAATTCAGAAACCAAGCGCCTGCCCTACACACTCACTCAGTTTGATCACAACAACAGCCGTAACACTGTTCTGTTGTGTAATCAGCTTTTTGTATCTTGACCAGAGGCCTTTATTTTGAGAGATAAGGGCAAACTAAGAGAGAGGCTAGATCAGGGCTCTCCAACCCTGTTCCTGGAGAGCGACCATCCCGTAGGTCTTCTCTCCAACCCTGTTCCTGGAGAGCGACCATCCCGTAGGTCTTCTCTCCAACCCTGTTCCTGGAGAGCGACCATCCCGTAGGTCTTCTCTCCAACCCTGTTCCTGGAGAGCGACCATCCTGCAGTGTGCCTGACTCTAATAATTTGATTGATATGCTGAATCAAGTTGGTTACAACTGGGTTCGTTTGGATGGATAATCTCCAGTAATATGGTTGGAGAGCCCTGGGCTAGATAGTACAAGTTGGCTGTAGAGAGCAGAGACTCCTGGACCTAGCAGAGCTACAGCTGACCAGAGTCATATTCAATGGGGCTCACAATGGGGAAAATGTTTGCTACTGAAATATATATATATATATATATATATATATATTTTTTTAGTTTCTTAGGATTTCTTCTACGACTTCTTTTCTTATAAGTCCAAAAAGTTTATTTCCGTTTTGTTGTGACCCTTATCATGTAAACACGGTTTCCATGTAGTCCCCCTCTGCTTTCAATCTGTTTTCTTCTGTTTGTTTTCTGATGGTTTCCGTGCGCACAGCTGCTGTGGTCACAGTAAAACACAGGGCGTTGTCCCAAATGGTATCCTATCCCCTATGTAGTGCACTGCCATTGACCAGAGCTCTGGGTCTGGTTTAAAGTAGTCAGAAGGTAGTGCACAACATAGGGGTTAGGTTACCATTTTGAGACACTACTTGATCTCATTTTTGCTACTTATCTTTGAGGTACGGGCCACTGTGGGGTTATCGACCCAAGTATTGGCCACGGCCATTCTAGAAATTTTTATTTTATTTATTTATTTTACCTTTATTTAACCAGGTAGGCAAGTTGAGAACAAGTTCTCATTTACAATTGCGACCTGGCCAAGATAAAGCAAAGCAGTTCGACAGATAAAACGACACAGAGTTACACATGGAGTAAAAACAAACATACAGTCAATAATGCAGTATAAACAAGTCTATATACAATGTGAGCAAATGAGGTGAGAAGGGAGGTAAAGGCAAAAAAGGCCATGATGGCAAAGTAAATACAATATAGCAAGTAAAATACTGGAATGGTAGTTTTGCAATGGAAGAATGTGCAAAGTAGAAATAAAAAAATAATGGGGTGCAAAGGAGCAAAATAAATAAATAAATAAAAATTAAATACAGTTGGGAAAGAGGTAGTTGTTTGGGCTAAATTATAGGTGGGCTATGTACAGGTGCAGTAATCTGTGAGCTGCTCTGACAGTTGGTGCTTAAAGCTAGTGAGGGAGATAAGTGTTTCCAGTTTCAGAGATTTTTGTAGTTCGTTCCAGTCATTGGCAGCAGAGAACTGGAAGGAGAGGCGGCCAAAGAAAGAATTGGTTTTGGGGGTGACTAGAGAGATATACCTGCTGGAGCGTGTGCTACAGGTGGGAGATGCTATGGTGACCAGCGAGCTGAGATAAGGGGGGACTTTACCTAGCAGGGTCTTGTAGATGACATGGAGCCAGTGGGTTTGGCGACGAGTATGAAGCGAGGGCCAGCCAACGAGAGCGTACAGGTCGCAATGGTGGGTAGTATATGGGGCTTTGGTGATAAAACGGATTGCACTGTGATAGACTGCATCCAATTTGTTGAGTAGGGTATTGGAGGCTATTTTGTAAATGACATCGCCAAAGTCGAGGATTGGTAGGATGGTCAGTTTTACAAGGGTATGTTTGGCAGCATGAGTGAAGGATGCTTTGTTGCGAAATAGGAAGCCAATTCTAGATTTAACTTTGGATTGGAGATGTTTGATATGGGTCTGGAAGGAGAGTTTACAGTCTAACCAGACACCTAAGTATTTGTAGTTGTCCACGTATTCTAAGTCAGAGCCGTCCAGAGTAGTGATGTTGGACAGGCGGGTAGGTGCAGGTAGCGATCGGTTGAAGGGCATGCATTTAGTTTTACTTGTATTTAAGAGCAATTGGAGGCCACGGAAGGAGAGTTGTATGGCATTGAAGCTTGCCTGGAGGGTTGTTAACACAGTGTCCAAAGAAGGGCCGGAAGTATACAGAATGGTGTCGTCTGCGTAGAGGTGGATCAGGGACTCACCAGCAGCAAGAGCGACCTCATTGATGTATACAGAGAAGAGAGTCGGTCCAAGAATTGAACCCTGTGGCACCCCCATAGAGACTGCCAGAGGTTCGGACAGCAGACCCTCCGATTTGACACACTGAACTCTATCAGAGAAGTAGTTGGTGAACCAGGCGAGGCAATCATTTGAGAAACCAAGGCTGTCGAGTCTGCCGATGAGGATATGGTGATTGACAGAGTCGAAAGCCTTGGCCAGATCAATGAATACGGCTGCACAGTAATGTTTCTTATCGATGGCGGTTAAGATATCGTTTAGGACCTTGAGCGTGGCTGAGGTGCACCCATGACCAGCTCTGAAACCAGATTGCATAGCAGAGAAGGTATGGTGAGATTCGAAATGGTCGGTAATCTGTTTGTTGACTTGGCTTTCGAAGACCTTAGAAAGGCACGGTAGGATAGATATAGGTCTGTAGCAGTTTGGGTCAAGAGTGTCCCCCCCTTTGAAGAGGGGGATGACCGAATGATGTATGATTATGGATGTATACTCCATAATGACATCACGATACCCCATAATGACATCACGATACCCCATAATGACATCACGATACCCCATAATGACATCACGTTACCCCATAATGACATCACGTTACCCCATAATGACATCACGTTACCCCATAATGACATCACGATACCCCATAATGACATCACGATACCCCATAATGACATCACGATACCCCATAATGACATCACGATACCCCATAATGACATCACGATACCCCATAATGACATCACGATACCCCATAATGACATCACGATACCCCATAATGACATCACGATACCCCATAATGACATCACGATACCCCATAATGACAATACAAAAACAGGTTTTTAGAAATATTTGTTAATTTATTACAAATAAAAAGCTGATATCACATTTACATAAGTATCCAGACCCTTTACTCAGTACTTTGTTGATGCACCTTTAGGCAGAGATTACAGCATCGAGTCTTCTTGAGTATGACGCTGCAAGCTTGGCATACCTGTGTTTGGGAGTTTGTCCCATTCTTCTCTGCTGATCCCCTCAAGCTCTGTCAGGTTGGATGGGGAGCGTCGCTGCACAGTAATTTTCAGGTCTCTCCAGAGATGTTCGATTGGGTTCAAGTCTGGGCTCTGGCTGGGCCTCTCAAGGAGATTGAGACTTGTCCAGAAGCCACTCCTGCTTTCTCTTGGCTGTGTGCTTATGGTGGTTGTCCTGTTGTAGGGGGAACCTTCGCCCCAGTCTGAGGTCCTGAGCGCTCTGGAGCAGGTTTTCATCAAGGATCTCTCTGAACTTTACTCTTCATCTTTCCCTTGATCTTGACTGGCCTCCCAGTCCCTGAGACTGAAAAACATCACCACAGCATGATGCTGCCACCTCTCCATTGATGCTGCCACCTCTCCATTGGTGGAGAGATGGTTGTCCTTCTGAAAGGTTCTCCAATCTCCACAGATGAACTCTGGAGCTCTTTCAGAGTGATCATTGGGTTCTTAGTCACCTCCCTGACCAAGGCCCTTCTCCCCCGATTGCTCAGTTTGGCCGGGCGACCAGCTCTAGGAAGGGTCTTGGTGGTTCTAAAATTCTTCCATTTATGAATGATGGAGGCCACTGTGTTCTTAGTAACTTTCAATTCTGCAGAAATGTTATGGTACCCTTCCTCAGGTCTGTGCCTCGACAAAATCCTGTCTCTGAGCTCTACGGACAATTCCTTCGACCTCATGGCTTGGTTTCAACATGTTGGTGTAAATTCGAAACCAGTTTTTTCTTTGTTATTACGTGTAGATGGAGGGCGGAAAAAAATAATTTTAGAATAAGGCTGTAACGTAACAATGTGGAAAAGGTCAAGGGGTCTGAATACTTTCTGAATACTCCGTACATCACTGAGGTGTACTCACTGTTGAGGAGGACACAAGCTCAGGTACATAGCACAAATATAAAACTAATAATCATGATTTCCCCCCCCCCCTTATCTACCAGAAGTGGGGGATTAGTTCTTGAAATGACTGAAATGCTTCTAAACATAGTGTTAGGTTCTAAACCAACCTTATACAATTTCACAGATTTAGTAAAGTTTAAACCCAGTTTATTCCCCCATTGGGTTATACAGCTGCGTAAGGCAAAGAATGGTTCCACCAGTGGTAGTGTGTATACAGTGGTCCCCCCCCCCCAGTGGTAGTGTGTATACAGTGGTCCCCCCCCCCCCCAGTGGTAGTGTGTATACAGTGGTCCCCCCCCCCCCAGTGGTAGTGTGTATACAGTGGTCCCCCCCCCCCAGTGGTAGTGTGTATACAGTGGTCCCCCCCCCCCCCCCAGTGGTAGTGTGTATACAGTGGTCCCCCCCCCCCCCCAGTGGTAGTGTGTATACAGTGGTCCCCCCCCCCCCCCCCCCAGTGGTAGTGTGTATACAGTGGTCCCCCCCCCCCCCCCCCCAGTGGTAGTGTGTATACAGTGGTTCCCCCCCCCCCCCCCCCAGTGGTAGTGTGTATACAGTGGTCCCCCCCCCCCCCCAGTGGTAGTGTTCTATACAGTGGTCCCCCCCCCCCCCAGTGGTAGTGTGTATACAGTGGTCCCCCCCCCCCCCCCCAGTGGTAGTGTGTATACAGTGGTCCCCCCCCCCCCCCCCCAGTGGTAGTGTGTATACAGTGGTCCCCCCCCCCCCAGTGGTAGTGTTCTATACAGTGGTCCCCCCCCCCCCCCCCCCAGTGGTAGTGTTCTATACAGTGGTTCCCCCCCCCCCCCCCCCCCCCCCCCCCCAGTGGTAGTGTGTATACAGTGGTTCCCCCCCCCCCCCCCCCAGTGGTAGTGTTCTATACAGTGCCCCCCCCCCCCCCCCCCCCCCAGTGGTAGTGTTCTATACAGTGGTCCCCCCCCCCCCCCCCCCCCCCCAGTGGTAGTGTTCTATACAGGAGGAGTTTGTATAATTTGTTTTACACAACATGCCTACCACTTTGAAGATGCAAAATATTTTTTTATTGTGAAACAAACAAGACAACAAAAAAAACAGAACTTGAGCATGCATAATTATTCATCCCCCCCCCCCCCTCTACTGGGTAGAGACACCTTTTGCAGCAATTACAGCTGCAAGTCTCTTGGGGTATGTCTCTATAAGCTTGGCACATCTAGCCACTGGGATTTTTGCCCATTCTTCAAGGCAAAACTGCTCCAGCTCCTTCAAGTTCGATGGGTTCCACTGGTGTACAGCAATCTTTAAGTCATACCACAGATTCTCAATTGGGTTGAGGTCTCGGCTTTAACTAGGCCATTCCAAGACGTTTAAATGTTTCCCCTTAAACCACTCGAGTGTTGCTTTAGCAGTATGCTTAGGGTCATGTTCCTGCTGGAAGATGAACCTCCGTCCCAGTCTCAAATCTCTGAAACTGAAACAGGTTTCCCTCAAGAATGTCCTTGTATTTAGCGCTATCATTCCTTCAATTCTGACCTGTCCATGCCAATGGTAAAACATCCCCACAGCATGATGCTGCCACCACCATGCTTCACTGTGGGGATGATGTTCTATTGTTGATGAGGTGTTGGGTTTGGCGTTTTCCTTGATGACCAGAGTACCTTCTTCCGTATGTTTGGGGAGTCTCCCACATGCCTTTTGGTGAACACCAAACGTGTTTGCTTATGTTTTTCTGGCCACTCTTCTGTAAAGCCCAGCTCTGTGGAGTGTACGGCTTAAAGTGGTCCTATGGACAGATACTCTTCTGTAAAGCCCAGCTCTGTGGAGTGTACGGCTTAAAGTGGTCCTATGGACAGATACTCTTCTGTAAAGCCCAGCTCTGTGGAGTGTACGGCTTAAAGTGGTCCTATGGACAGATACTCTTCTGTAAAGCCCAGCTCTGTGGAGTGTACGGCTTAAAGTGGTCCTATGGACAGATACTCTTCTGTAAAGCCCAGCTCTGTGGAGTGTACGGCTTAAAGTGGTCCTATGGACAGATACTCTTCTGTAAAGCCCAGCTCTGTGGAGTGTACGGCTTAAAGTGGTCCTATGGACAGATACTCTTCTGTAAAGCCCAGCTCTGTGGAGTGTACGGCTTAAAGTGGTCCTATGGACAGATACTCTTCTGTAAAGCCCAGCTCTGTGGAGTGTACGGCTTAAAGTGGTCCTATGGACAGATACTCTTCTGTAAAGCCCAGCTCTGTGGAGTGTACGGCTTAAAGTGGTCCTATGGACAGATACTCTTCTGTAAAGCCCAGCTCTGTGGAGTGTACGGCTTAAAGTGGTCCTATGGACAGATACTCTTCTGTAAAGCCCAGCTCTGTGGAGTGTACGGCTTAAAGTGGTCCTATGGACAGATACTCTTCTGTAAAGCCCAGCTCTGTGGAGTGTACGGCTTAAAGTGGTCCTATGGACAGATACTCTTCTGTAAAGCCCAGCTCTGTGGAGTGTACGGCTTAAAGTGGTCCTATGGACAGATACTCTTCTGTAAAGCCCAGCTCTGTGGAGTGTACGGCTTAAAGTGGTCCTATGGACAGATACTCTTCTGTAAAGCCCAGCTCTGTGGCGTGTACGGCTTAAAGTGGTCCTATGGACAGATACTCTTCAGTAAAGCCCAGCTCTGTGGAGTGTACGGCTTAAAGTGGTCCGATGGACAGATACTCCAATCTCCGCTGTGGAGCTTTGCAGCTCCTTCAGGCTTATCTTTGGTCTCTTTGTTGCCTCTCTGATTAATGCCCTCTTTGCCCTGGTCTGTGTGTTTTGGTGGGCGGCTCTCACTTGGCAGGTTTGTTGTTGTGCCATATTCTTTCCATTTTATTTGTTAAATAATGGATTTAATGGCGCTCTATGGGATGTTCAAAGTTTCAGATATTTTTTTTTATAACCCAACCCTGATCTGTACTTCTCCACAACTTTGTCCCTGAACTGTTTGGAGAGCTCCTTGGTCTTCATAGTACCGCTTGCTTGGTGGTGCCCCTTGCTTAGAGGTGTTGCAGATTCTAGGTCCTTTCAGAACAGGTGTGTGTGTGTGTGTATATATATATATATTACTGAGATCATGTGACAGATCATGAGGCACTTAGATTGCACACAGGTGGACTTTATTTAACTAATTATGACTTCTGAAGGTAATTGGTTGCACCAGATCTTATTTAGGGGCTTCATAGCGAAGGGAGAATACATATACACACACCACTTTTCAGTTTTGCTTAAAAAAACAACAACAATATATATATATATTTTTTTCATTTCACCAATTTGGACTATTTTGTGTATGTCCATTACATGAAATGAAATCCAAATAAAAATGTATTTAAATTACAGGTTGTAATGCAACAAAATAGATAAAAACGTCAAGGGGGTGTTTTATCAGTGCTGTTGTTGCCTTTCCTTTTACTCAATACATCCCCGTCCTTACAGATACACGTTCACTTCTGGTGTACCAGCTAGACTATGCCACTCAATATTCCAATAGGATACCTGATAATAACAATATTTCAGGTTTTAGAACTCATCAATAGTTAAAATCAAATTATTAATGACTTAGTTTAAGACTTCACCTTTTTATAACTGTAAAATGAATATGATGGTATTTAGTGATAGTACAAATTTGTCTCCATTTCATGTGACTGACGACAGAACATTTTCAACAGATCGTCCTCTGAGCAACGCAGAAACACCCATTCGAATGTCTACGGATTCTTGACTTTTGTCATGATGAGAGAGATCTAAACCTGTCAGAGAATACCACAGCGAGGTGAAACCACCATTTCTGGATTCACTAGACAGTCCCCTTCTTTAATATGCCATTTCCCAGGCTCCGTCGCTCACAGGCAGAGGAAACCAGTTATTTGTCAGGATAGGCCAGAAAATGTGACACGTCACTCCCTATGCAAATGAGGAGGGTGAAACCTGACACTTGAAATCAGCTCCACTGACAGAGTGGTAGCAGAGAGGAGACAGATTGGACTTTCTGCCACTGTAAGGTACTGGGCCCTGTGACGTCGGTGTACAACGTACTCTGTGAACATGTTGGTCAGAACTGGTCAAAGTTCCCTTAATAGGGGTCTTAACCTCTAAGAGAGAGGTTCAACACCCAGAACCAAATCTCACGTTTCCTGTGTCACAACAACAGACTTTACATTTAGAGCCTCCACCCAATGCTAACATGGGGAACTGGCCTTCTACTGTGTGTTCAATGGATTACCGTAGTTACCTATTCAAACCGACTAGTCTTACAGTCAAAATCCAGGTCAGAACTGGTCCAGAACCGCTCAAATATCTGAGGTTTAAAAAAAACAAACAACAACAACAAAATACTAAGACCTAAAAGCAGCATAAGAATGGGGTTTAATTGAATTGATCATCGTTTATGAATGATGGCTAATGACTACAGCCTTCATTTGCAATTATTTGTCCAAATGCTTATGACTCTTTCTTTGCTGAGACTAACTGTGGTGTAAAATGCTGCCTGTTACCCATCCATCTACATTTATTAGCATACTGTAACTGATAATGAATGGGTGGATTGTGACTCCTTTGTCCTGCTCTTGTACCCTATAAAGAATGCTGCTGGTACGATGCAGTTCTCTCTCTCTCTCGCTGGGTCCCATGACGGAGCGGTCTATCCTTTGTGCATGATCATTCAACCCTTCTCTATCCGTCTCTCTATATAATCATCATTGTCTCTTTGTGTTATTCCAAATGAATTATTTTCCTACCAACCAACTTATTTACGGCATCCCAAATGGCACCCTATTCCCTGCATAGTGTGCTACTTTTGACCCAGAGCACGAGAGGGCCATGGGATGCAATTTGGCCATTTGGGATGCCTCATTATTCATCCAGTTTGGGTGGGCATTGGGCCAAGTGAACTTTGGAGCTTCGGAAGACTAAAAGAGAAATAAAGAGCTGGACTGTTGTGGATTAATTGATTTGCACAGAATAATGTGTTTTGATATAATTGCAGGCGGAAAAAATTTGATGCCTCAAACGTTCTCATTCTTGGTCTTTCATTTTGTTTAACCTTTTAACTAGGCAAGTCATATCAGAACAAATTCTTATTTACAGACTGCCTACCAAAAGGCCTCCTACGGGGACAGGGGCTGGGATTAAAATAAAAAATATAGGACAAAACGCACATCCCGACAAGAGAGACAACACTACAACATGAAGAGAGACCTAAGACAACAACATGGCAAGGCAGCAACACATGACAACACAGCATGGTATCAACACAAAACATGGTACAAACATTATTGGGCACAGACAACAGCACAAAGAGCAAGAAGTTCGAGATGATTTATAATGAGGACTGTCTGTTAACCAGGAGAGTCTATGACTAATCCTTCACATGTACTCCCTTATGAAGCCTAAAACTAGTGTTGAATTATAAGTAATCCTGTAGCTACAGGAAATCTGCATTATAATTAATGGCATTTTTGTTGTTGTAGGGGGTTACATTCCTAGTTGGTGCAAATCATGAGTGAAATTTTAAATTGGAAATGACACACTTCGGAAGCCTTTTTAAACCTTGAATACACTACAAGTTTGCGTTTAAATGACCTGCAACAACAGTGCGATCAAATTACGATTATTGTGTATATATGTTGGGCTAAATTTGCCATAGCTGACTTAACTAGCCTGAATGTTTGTGGAAGTGTTGCTCTGAAGGGGAAGTCATGCCGCAAACAGACCATATCTTTGTTGAATCACATGAATCGAGCGTTTTTTTTTTAAAGGTAACGCCCACATTGTTCCACTGACAAATTAGAACAGACATAAGGCTTTTGATCCCAATTTACACCCTATTCCCTGTTATTGTGCACTACTTTTGGCCAGACCCTATTGGTCCTGGTCAAAAGTAGCGCTCCACTTTTTACATAGGGGATAGGGTGCTGATTGGGATGCAGACAGAGTATTATTATGTTTCTTCACAGCCAGTGTAGTTTATTTATCCTAGTGCTGACCCCATTTAGTTGATTATTTGGTTGATTGGCTGTGTTGTTGGACAGATTTTTTTATTTTTAATATATATATTTTTAGAGCGGTTGCAAATGGATAAATCTTCATGACACCAGAGACACTTGTATGATTTTTGCGCCTGTCTCAGTGGACTAACTCATTGTTGAGTTACGCTAACATCACGCCAACATGCTGACTTGACCAGGCACACCAGACGCGATCAGGACACGCAGGTAGAAATATCAATACGAACTCCGAGCCAACTATATTAGTTTGGGGACAGGTCTAAAAGCATTCATGGCAAGTTAGCTAGCTACCTTGCTGTTTCTACCTAATCTGTCCTGGGATATAAACATTGGGTTGTTATTTTACCTGAAATGCACAAGGTCCTCTACTCCGACATTTCATCTACAGATAAAACGGAACACCAAGTTCGTTCTAGTTAATCGCTCATCCTTCAGGCCTTTTCTTATTTGGCGGTTGGAAACCAACTTTAAGGTGCATTACCACCACCAACTGGACTGGAGTGTGGACCTCAGTTTGTCTTTATGCTCCTAAAAACCCATAAGGAGATGGGAGAGGTGGGACTTGCAGCGTCAAGCGTCACAAATAGTTATATTTTAGCGCCTGGCTATGCAGATGCTCGTGAGCAGTTTGGATGCAATGATTGAATAAACGTGTGTGTACATTTTTATTGTGAAACGCTTGTGCACGTAACAGGAGCACTCTGGTCAGCATGTAAGACCAGCATCAGCAACGTAAGGCATTATTTGCCTTGGCCTGCTCAGCAATTTTAATAAAATTTTAGTGGAAAAAAAGTTAAATTGCATTGGTTTTCTATAAATGGTGCCTGCTTTGGACCTGACACCGGTTGTGAGAGTATTCCTTAGGCCTACAGTAGGTGTGAATATAATATGTCTTGGGTATAATTTTAATAGGTTGAGTCAAGAAGAACGGGAGTGTTGCTAAGATACACATGGTGTGTCTCTCCACAATGTGCTCCTTCCTGTATTTAAGATCATTCATTGTTCCATCATTTCATTGTGTGAATTGTTTGTCCTTTTTGTTACATTTACCTGTCATTTCTCATGGTAATGGTTATGGTAATTTGTTAACGCATTCAATATATCATTAGTCTTTTTACAGACGTTTGTTGTTGTCGAAGTGGACGTGTTGTTTGCAGAGCTCCAAAACTATGCTACACTTGGGTTTATTTTATTACATGTATAATTTTTGCAAAGTTATTCATGGCCTTTTTTGGATCGCTCCTGTCAATGTTTAGTAAGGACTCGCACCTGATTACACATAGAAGGAGGGCCTATAGGCTACCTGGCCTGCGCGCAAATGTAGGCTTATAAATATGCCCATTTGTGGATCTGATTTAGTATTTCTGATGGTCTTAACTCACCACCACCAATGAGCTGTGGAGCTTCTCAAAGTAAATGTTTTCTTCACCTCAAAACAGCAAGTTAAACAAAGTCTGTTTTTTACATCCATTGAGAATTACAATCGTTCCTCAATGTATCTGAAAAATATTTCCAGCTCTCTCCCTTTTCGATAACCACCTGCTCACTGCTCACTGGCGCAGGAAACCCACTGCTCACTGGCGCAGGAAACCCACTGCTCACTGGCGCAGGAAACCCACTGCTCACTGGCGCAGGAAACCCACTGCTCACTGGCGCAGGAAACCCACTGCTCACTGGCGCAGGAAACCCACTGCTCACTGGCGCAGGAAACCCACTGCTCACTGGCGCAGGAAACCCACCGCTCACTGGCGCAGGAAACCCACCGCTCACTGGCGCAGGAAACCCACTGCTCACTGGCGCAGGAAACCCACGGTGTGAAAGGGGAAGATGCTCTGAACCAGTGGAAACGTCAGAAAATAACTGGTTACTTGGTATCCCTTGGGCAAATACAGCCATCTGTCCAGAGCTCACTGGTGCAGGAAACCCACTGCTCACTGGCGCAGGAAACTCACTGCTCACTGGTGCAGGAAACCCACTGGCGCAGGAAACTCACTGCTCACTGGTGCAGGAAACCCACTGCTCACTGGCGCAGGAAACTCACTGCTCACCGGCGCAGGAAACCCACTGCTCACCGGCGCAGGAAACCCACTGCTCACCGGCGCAGGAAACCCACTGCTCACCGGCGCAGGAAACCCACTGCTCACCGGCGCAGGAAACCCACTGCTCACCGGCGCAGGAAACCCACTGCTCACCGGCGCAGGAAACCCACTGCTCACCGGCGCAGGAAACCCACTGCTCACCGGCGCAGGAAACCCACTGCTCACTGGCGCAGGAAACCCACTGCTCACTAGCGCAGGAAACCCACTGCTCACTGGCGCAGGGCCCAGAATAGTTGATACAGTATTGCAGGTTTGCTAGCTGATCTTCAGGCTGGACCCAGTTGATAGTTAATACAATGTTTCAAGTTCGTTGCAGACAGGCGGAGTACAGAGATGAAAATGAGCAAATGTCCATGTGTAGCCAATTTATTATTTATCAGAATATTTTAACCCTGCAATGTTTTTAATTTTGGGGCAATAGAAGTTAATTGCATTGGTATATAGGCCCAATTCTGTGTTCTTTAGCTGCCAATGGCTCACGGTGTAGCCTATCATACAATGTGTCCGTTTGGCCGAGGCAGACGCTCTTGCAATAGATCAATTTACAACTTTTAGATTGTATTATTTGCAATTAGGTTTAGATAGAATTTAGATGAACAAACATGACCGTGTGGTTTTGACATACGAAGACATTATTAGAATTGCAAAATGAAACTGTTCCACAAAAAATGTGCATATGAAAAATCGTAACTGCCACGTAGATTGGTAAGATACATCGACACTCCAAATAGACAAAGGTGCAAACATCTATTACCTGCAACTTCAGGAGCGTAACAATCAAATTTCAATCAATCAAATGTATTTATAAAGCCTTTTTTTTTTTTTTTACATCAGCCGATGTCTCACAGTGCTTATACAGAAACCCAGCTTAAAACTCCAAACAGCAAGCAATGCAGATGTAGGAGCACAGTGGCCAGATGTAGGAGCACAGTGGCCAGATGTAGGAGCACAGTGGCCAGATGTAGGAGCACAGTGGCCAGATGTAGGAGCACAGTGGCCAGATGTAGGAGCACAGTGGCCAGATGTAGGAGCACAGTGGCCAGATGTAGGAGCACAGTGGCCAGATGTAGGAGCACAGTGGCCAGATGTAGGAGCACAGTGGCCAGATGTAGGAGCACTGTGGCCAGATGTAGGAGCACTGTGGCCAGATGTAGGAGCACGGTGGCCAGATGTAGGAGCACGGTGGCCAGATGTAGGAGCACAGTGGCCAGATGTAGGAGCACGGTGGCCAGATGTAGGAGCACAGTGGCCAGGAAAAACTCCCTAACAGCAGAATCTGTGAAAGCCAGCAACAGAGGGAGGAGGGTCGAACTGTTTTTATGTTTTGTTCTTCTGGTTATCTTGACCTCTTGAGACATTTGTGTGTCTTTTTAAAATTATTTCATCAAACCGTGCGCTTAAAGCATCAGACAAGCTCAGTGCATATAGTTGATTTTTATTCAAACACAGGATGTGTCTATATAGAAAAATAGATGTTTAAAATGTCGAAAGAACAGATAACTCTTGGTTAACCAACAAAATATATATATATATTTTTTTTGGGGGGGGGGGGGAGCAGCAGCCCTGATCTCTCCACAGCCACTCACTGAGCATGTGTTCCAAGAATGTCAACACTGACAAGCTCAAAGTCGGCAGGGTTATTTTCTTATCTTTACACAAACAAGCAGTCCTTGCTTTCGACCAAGTTCTCTGTTTTGATGTCTGGTTCAGGGCAATTTCACAGTAACAGAGTGACACTGAGACTCCATATTTTTTCACTTTAATATGTTTTGTCAAACAAAAACCAGTGATTGCAAAGTTAATCAAACTATAAAACTCTATGCACTAGGACTACTTCAAAATAATGTCTACAGAAAAATGTCAAACACATTTACTTGAACAGTTCATATGCAAAGTTTGGTAACAGATTGGTGGCATAAATGGCACAAATCTGTTTGTTACCAAACTTAGCATCAGCACAGTTCAAGAAAATTATGGTTTGTTCAACTTTTCAATCATTGGCTTTTGTTGGACATTTTTAAAGTGAAAAATCTGAGTCTCAGTGTCACTCTGTTACAGGTGTGATTGAAAGGTACGCAGAAAATCTTAAACTCCTAGCCCGAACGTGTAGGACTAAGTGAAATAATAATGAAAATCTTAAGGTTAGGTATTAACCTCGAAGGATTAAGGTTTGGGATAGTTCTGAGGAGTTAACTTTGGTCAACTTGGGATAACCTGTACCGTGAAAGTGGCTGACCTTTTTTTTATCCAGGTAAATTTCTATGGCAACAAATCCTTCAGAACTAACCTGCTCCGGTGCAGGCTAACTCTGATTTAGCTGTGAGTTGAGGACCAATGAAATTGGATTCCTTCCCCCGTCGCAAATATTGCATCATCCCCCTTTCATTTGAGAAAGACAACTGATTAAAAAAATATTTTATTAATCAAATGTTCTTTTTGTCTTTTTAATTATGAAAAAAAATATTAAAATAGTAATATTTTAGTAAAGACAGAATGCATTTAACACTACACGCACAGTTGTACTTTTATAACTTATAATAAAATGTTATCGATAGGAGTGTGACCCTCCATCAGGGTTTCTGTTAGAAAAATGTTCTGCCGGACAACATGATTGGGAAGATTTAAAATTGGCAGCCATTTTGATAACTTAACCGGACCCTATTGGGTGTATTACCCATTAGGGTCGTTCACCCACGTTGCTCAGAATGACATATCACATTTTAGAGTGTGTTAATCCAAACAGAACATGCAACTCCTGTAATGAAGCAGCCAAGAGAACCACATTTTCAAACATTTACCAAAATCCAAATTGTGGGAAAAATGGGGGACGTCGTTATAAACAGCGCACCTGATGAGCGCGGTGTATGACAGAGATGGATTATCTCCTGTAGAAACTTAAGAGGGTGAAAATAACGATGTAACAACTAGGATGGGTTTGCTATTATGACTAGGATTGTGCCTTTTGGCTTCTGGACAACGAAATAATTTTTAGACCATTGTAAAAAAATAATATATAAAGAAAAACCCTTGAATGAGTAAGTGTGTCAAATTTTGACTGGTACTGTAGAAAGAGGCCAAGGTGGGTAGTTTGTGTGAACGAGGACGAGCAAAAGTTGTCAGAAGTCCCCACTTCTGGAGGCGCCTGGCCTAACTGTAGTTCTTCATCCTTTCACACTCGCCTGGCCTAACTGGTGCTTCATCCTTTCACACTCGCCTGGCCTAACTGGTGCTTCATCCTTTCACACTCGCCTGGCCTAACTGGTGCTTCATCCTTTCACACTCGCCTGGCCTAACTGGTGCTTCATCCTTTCACACTCGCCTGGCCTAACTGGTGCTTCATCCTTTCACACTCGCCTGGCCTAACTGTGGTTCTTCATCCTTTCACACTCGCCTGGCCTAACTGGTTCTTCATCCTTTCACACTCGCCTGGCCTAACTGGTGCTTCATCCTTTCACACTCGCCAGACAGGAGTTTGCCATACACCAAATTGAGTTTTGGCAGAAATTAGGTCAGTTAAGTCTGCTAGTCGAATGGAGGCGGAGTCTGGCGTACCTCGCTGGCGTGCGTCTGCTCGGGCGGCTTTTTGGTTGTTAAAACACCTACTGTTTCCATGTTGCAGCTCAGGGCGTTTTTGATTGGAATCTTGAGTACCTGCACTTGTTGCTGTTCATTTCAGTTTGTGTTTCTGATAGTTGATTTGAGTTAGGTCTGTTTTTTTATTTTTTTATTTTACCTAAACCCCCCCTCTTCTCTCCACTACAATACCGAATTAACTAATGTATTGCAAGAGCAGTGCATAGCCTGGGTCGACACAGCATAACCTGGGTCGAGGCAGCATAACCTGGGTCGAGGCAGCATAACCTGGGTCGAGGCAGCATAACCTGAATCTTCCATTCTGAATTGAAGCTGATCTAAATGAAAATGGAGGGAAGACAAGAGCATGTCTGTTAAGTGTCAACAACGGCAGGGCAGGGGGTGGCCTTATCCTCCCTCCCTCCCACTAAGAAGGATCTGAGAGGATCGATGTTGTCCCTGTCTTTCACTCCTCTAAAAGGCTTTTTGAACACTGAATCATCTGGCAGGGAAGTAAAACCACGTTCTCCTGCGTCTCTACCGTCCCATGGATTATTAGGCATGAACAGTCTTGTCTAGTAGGTATGTCATCCAAAAGAAGTCATGATGTCCTAAAATAACAGTCCCCTGTTAGGATCACAATTCTGCTCAAGAAGTGTTTCACAAACCTCTTTCCGGAGTACCCCCCCTCAACCCACACCCCTCCACCCACCCAGCCAGTCCAAATTTGCTTGATTATATTCCAGAACTAACACACAGCTAAATGGTTGTGATGATCAGGTGATTGAATCCGCTGTGCTCGTGTACTGGAGTAGACGTTTTGACAAACTGTTCTGGAAACAGTGGTGCTCTATTAGACTGTCCCGGTAGACTGAACACACGTTTAGAACAACTGGTGTAAGTAAGCATTTTCACGGTGAGGTCTACTACACCTGTTGTATTCAGCATTTTCACGGTGAGGTCTACTACACCTGTTGTATTCAGCATTTCACTGTGAGGTCTACTACACCTGTTGTATTCAGCACATGTGACTAATAAAATGTCAATTCGATTTTGTATTCTCCTTCCATGGGCTGCCATGATGTTGTCTTAAAATCATATCAAATGTATTTGTCGCATGCTTCGTAAACCACGGTTGTAGACTAACAGTCAAATTCTTACTTACCAACAATGCATAGATGTATTTTTTTATTGGATGTATTTATTTACGATATTAACGAGGGATAAATTATAACAAGGAATAAATACTCTTTAAGTCAGTCAGACCAACCTTTTTTCAATGCTACGGGACTATTTTCATCTCTGGGCTCCAATGCCTCACCACTGTCTGTCTGATTTAGTATATGGCCGGGATATGTTTTTTTAAATTTGTTTTTACATGGATTTCTCAAACTCGATATCAGGCTCTTACTAATGCACATCTGTTTAATATCTCATTGATGCCAACAGCCAGGTGCTGACGACTCTGGCCCACTTGAATTTGAAACATTTTATTTATGTTTTTGTTGTTGTTGTTGTTCAAACACTTCCTGGGGATTGAATGATTGTTAGTTAGCCGATTGCCTCGAACTCTCTCTGAACCTAGCAATAATCTCAGGCCAGATGCTAGGTGCCATCCCAGAGCTGTAGACGGTGTCATCCTCTCTCTCTCTAGGTTTATAAATATCTGCCCTAAAACCAACCTTTATCTTCCAGTCTTGGTCACTACCGACTTGGAGGGAAAGATAGGAAGAGTAGGGTTGAGCTACATGGTGGTAGTACTCCTGACTTGTTTGGGCTCATTTTAAAGATCAAAGTGATGGTGAGCCCTGTTTTTTATTTTGTAAGTGCTCATAGTTTCCATGTTTCTCAAACCTATCCTCGAGTACCCCCAGCTAACTAGTTCTACATGTTTGATCTATTCACAACTAGCACACCTGATTCAACTACCGAAGGGCTTGATGATTAGTAAAAAAATAAATAATCAGGTCTCCTTGTACTGGAATACATCAAGTAAGTGGAACTGATTGGCTGGCGTTATCTGAGGAAAGGTTTGGAAACAATGGAATGAATGAATAAATATGTGGTCAACAATCAGTCATAGGCCTAGTTGTATGTAGTGATGTCATAAGGTCCCACCCGGCACTTAGGGTCTTGTGACATTAGTCTAGAGCTCGTTACTGCATGCCAGGGTTCCTATGGCAAATATAATTTCCTCTGTAAAAGCACGTGGGATGCTGCTGCTCGTTTTGATGCCGTCTACTCATGGAAGTTATAGAGCGGGCTCGGAGTAACAGGAGGCTCTTTTTAAAACCACGAGAGCCAGTGTCTTTTCACGAGGCCACAATGCGTTCTTCTCTCATTACATAATGTTTGACGTCCCTTTTTTATAACAAATGAGCAATCTAGCGAAGTAAACCGATTAAAAAAAAAAATGTTGGATAAACAAGCTTTTATACAGAAGATATCTGAATAGTTTAATAGTTTTTTAAACAGAAGACAGAATTACCTAGCGTGGTTCGTCTAAACCTGACAGATAAAAAGAACTGAAAGAATGTCTCTCCTTATCAAAGGGCTTCTGTTGATTCCAGAATGCCTGGAAAGTTCCAGAGAGAATGACAAGTCAGCTCCAAGCTCTGTTAAGGGGGAGATATACGCTCCTGGTGCAGAATCTCTCAACTGCACACCAAAAGCAAGCTGTTCTCTATTTTTAGACCGACAACCTAGTACGCAGATACATTTTGTGAACATCATTATGGTGAAACTCTGGTAGACTCGGGGGGGGGGGGGGGGGGGGGGAGAGATTTTTAAGCTGTGTTCTTAACATATACTTACTAGCCTGAAGTGAAGTGAGTTACAGAGACGAGCCTTGATGTTAGTGAGTGGGAAATAAATATCAACATCCGCACATGAAGGAGAGTGTGTGTGTGTGTGACAGAAGTGAATCCATTCCATTACAAAGTGAAAGCTTAGTAATGCACAGTAAACACTGTACTGAGTAGACTCGGGCACTATCCAGATTGTCATATCGACCTTGTGCCGTCCCCGTTTGATTAATACTGGCACTGAACACAAGGGGAGCTATTTTCAAACTCCACTGAGCTTCTGTTATCTGAAGGTTAGCAATGCTAACAAGTACATGTACAATCCCATAGAAAATGCTAGCAAAATGTTAACGACAGCATTGCTAACATTTTATACAGTCTCAGACACACCATGTCTGCAGGACAGACATTTTATGCTCATAAAGTTATACAAGTAACACAAAAAATGCTACTCACAGTTTGCAGTACGCCCAAAACAATTATTAGACAGCAAGGCTCTTGATCCAGGAGGGTATTTTCTGTTCTCTACCAAGCGAAGCTTGATTTAGCAAGAAGCTAACCTGTTAGCTAGATAACGATCTACTAAATTAGCAAACCAAATGCACAACTGCAGAGCATTTATCACATTTTAGACAGTTAACTCAATAGTTAGAGCTGGCAAACATTTAGATTACATGCTTGGGGGGAGTAATGGGGGAGGGTGGGGTAGTGATGAATGGGGGAGTACTGGCGGGGTGATGAATGGGGTAATACTAGGTTAGTATTGGGGGAGGAGGGGGTGATGAATGGGGGAGTACTGGGGGAGTGATGAATGGGGTAATACTAGGTTAGTATTGGGGGAGGAGGGGGTGATGAATGGGGGAGTACTGGGGGAGTGATGAATGGGGTAATACTAGGTTAGTATTGGGGGAGGAGGGGGTGATGAATGGGGGAGTACTGGGGTAGTGATGAATGGGGTAATACTAGGTTAGTATTGGGGGAGGACTGGCGGGTGATGAATGGGGGAGTACTGGGGTAGTGATGAATGGGGTAATACTAGGTTAGTATTGGGGGAGGAGGGGGTGATGAATGGGGGAGGGATGAATGGGGAGTACTGGGGGAGGGATGTAATGGTGGGATAACGTTTTACAGGTTGGGGCCTCTGTTCTCTGATGAACCCTGAGAGAGGGAGGGGTCGTCTGTTCTCTGATGAACCCTGAGAGAGGGAGGGGTCGTCTGTTCTCTGATGAACCCAGAGAGAGGGAGGGGTCGTCTGTTCTCTGATGAACCCTGAGAGGGGGAGGGGTCGTCTGTTCTCTGAAGAACCCTGAGAGAGGGAGGGGTCGTCTGTTCTCTGAAGAACCCTGAGAGAGGGAGAACTCCATAATAACAGAAAACACTATGTCATCATTAATGACATCATGCATCAGATGGATGAAACTATCTGCTTCATGCCTGAACAGAACCACACACACACCATCTGTGTTTGTCCCTTTTTATGAAGCCAATCCTCCTGTCCCCCCCCCCCCCCCCCCCCATTTTCCTTATTGGGTTTCTCTTTTCTACTCCTCCTCTTGCTTTGGCAGCCCTGACAGTCTATTGGAATAGTAATCCAGTTGGTTGAATTCTGTTACGCCTTCTGTGTGGGTGTTGTGAAGTAGGCCTGTCATTACTGGGGAATTTTCCCCATCTGTGCTCTAGATTCAGGGACCATGACCTCGCCCGGCCTCCACTGAAGCCCAGGCTTCAGCACCAGGACCTCGCCCGGCCTCCAATAAATCCCAGGCTTTAGCACCAGGACCTCACCCGGCCTCCACCTAAAGCCCAGGCTTCAGCACCAGGACCTCGCCCGGCCTCCACTAAAGCCCAGGCTTCAGCACCAGGACCTCGCCCGGCCTCCACTAAAGCCCAGGCTTCAGCACCAGGACCTCACCCGGCCTCCAATAAATCCCAGGCTTCAGCACCAGGACCTCGCCCGGCCTCCACTAAAGCCCAGGCTTCAGCACCAGGACCTCGCCCGGCCTCCACTAAAGCCCAGGCTTCAGCACCAGGACCTCGCCCGGCCTCCACTAAAGCCCAGGCTTCAGCACCAGGACCTCGCCCGACCTCCACTAAAGCCCAGGCGTCAGCACCAGGACCTCGCCTGGCCTCCACTAAAGCCCAGGCTTCAGCACCAGCACCAGGATCTCACCCTGCCTCCACTAAAGCCCAGGCTTCAGCACCAGCACCAGGATCTCACCCGGCCTCCACTAAAGCCCAGGCTGCAACGTCAGCTCCCCTCCTTTTCTTTTCTTTCCTCTGGGCTTGACACACACAAACACACACAGCGCTGGCCAAGGTAGAAGAGATTTTGTTTTGTCGAACACCTGAGAAGGTCACGTCTGGTGCCTTGTTTAAAAGGACTTTCTACTTAAAAATGCATGAAGGAATAAAATGATTCTCCTGATTCTCACTCTGCTGCTGATTATTTTAGAGGGCACTTTGCCTTGAACATGATTACATTGTTAATCTGGGTAAGATTATACTGTGCCTTCAGAGTTATCATACCCCTTGATTTATTCCACTTTTTGTTCTTAGATCCTGAATTCAAAATGGATGAAATAAAAACAATTCTTCACCCATCTACACCCAATACCCCATAACCACAGTGAGATTTTCAAGCATATCCATAACATGATGCAGCCACCACATGCAGTATTTTTACTTTAGTGCCTTACTGTTAACAGGATGCATGTTTTGGTATATTTTTATTCTGTACAGGCTTCCTTCTTTTCACTGTAATTTAGGTTGGTATTGTGGAGTATCTAGAATGTTGTTGATCCATCCTCAGTTTTCTCCTCACAGCCATTAAACTATGTAACTGTTTTAAAGTCACCATTGGCCTCATGGTGAAATTCCTGAACAGTTTCCTTCCTCTCCAGCAACTAAGCTAGGAAGGACGCCTGTATCTTTGTAGTGACTGGCTGTATTGATACACCATTCAAAGTGTAATTAATAACTTCACCGTGCTCAAAGTGATATTCAATGTCTGCTTTTTAAAAGTAATTTATCTACCAATAGGTGCTCTTCTTTGCAAAGCTTTCATCAAGGCAAAGGGTGGCTGCTTTGAATAATCTAAAATCTATTTTGAGTCTAAAAAAACGTTTTTTTGCTTACTATATAATTCCATATGTTCATAGTTTTGATATCTTCATTATTATTATACAATGTAAAAATGTTTTTGAGTAGCTGTGTCCAAACTTTTGACTGGTACTGTATATTTAGGAGCTACCGAATGTCATTTTCTGGGGGGAATTTGGACATCTACAAGCTTATGTGAACGAGAAACATTGTGTAAATAAACAACTCATGCTAGTCTTAAGGAAGAACAGTAGTGGCTCTGGAGCAGCATGAGTACATGCTGTGTCTGTGTGGAGTCTGGAGTCGCTAGGGCGACGGGCCTGCATGCTCTGCTTAAAAAAAAGATGGGGGAGGAGCAGACCGAGAACAGTGGAGAGAAAAAAAAACGCAAGAAAATCAGAAGATTGCAGGGCTTTGACTTATCAAACACGACGGAAACCTAACACACTATGATACCCCGTCATTTTATTAAGTCAGCCACTTATTTAAATAACTAGAAAGTTACACTTCCTTTTTTTTTTTTCACAGGAAAAAATAAGAAACGCATAAGAAATATCTTGCCTTTCTAAAATGCTGACTCATTTTGTCCTTCAGTTGCACTTCTCCACTTGGATGAGAATTCACCAACGGGTGTTTTATCAACAGACAAATACAGTTGCTCTTCTGTTGTCATCTGATGAAATTAAGATGATTTCTGCTGACTGTGTTGCACAAATGTATTTTTTGAGAAATAAAAATATAGTTGCATGTCAATGATCACTCTATTAAAGCAAAAAAACAACAACATTTTCAAAATAAAATGTGACCCCCTGTACACACCTTCTCCCGTTGTGCTATTTACAAACTAATGTGACTGGCTCAACTGTTCTGGGGAACTATGTGAAGCTTCATAATGTGACTGGCTCAACTGTTCTGGGGAACTATGTGAAGCTTCATAATGTGACTGGCTCAGCTGTTCTGGGGAACTATGTGAAGCTTCATAATGTGACTGGCTCAACTGTTCTGGGAAACTACGGCAAGCTTCATAACGTGACTGGTGAAATGAGCATGATCTGCTTTACTTCCTGATGTATTGCACAAGTGGAATGCAGGTTACTTAAAGAGTAGCTACAAACACCTAAAATAATGTTATTCAACAATCTAAAAAACCCATCTCGTGGCTATTTCCAAATACCCTTGTATACGGTATACCGCCAAAGCCTAGTAGCCGGGACCAATCTCCTGTACAGAGGCTTCCTTTTTGTCCAGACACACACACACACACACACACGCAAATTGGTACGCCCCCTAACAAAGCCCCCTAAGAAATCATCCGTCCTGAGGCACTCTGGGAGAATAATGGAGTCTATAGCCGCTGCACTTCCGTGGCTGGCATGGCAGAGTGTGTGAACTAAAGCAACAGAGCTTTGATTTTAGTGAGAACCTGATCAGGAACCATATGGCTCCCGTCAGAGAGGGAGAGAGCGGCAGGCTCAGTAGAGAGAGCGAGAGCGTTTGGTTATTTAGTTAATTGGTTATTTTCTCGCTGTCAGAATTTGCAAATAATAGTCCTCTGTCCTTTTTTTCTTACTTTTCAATACTCCCTGATTGACTAGATTTCCTTTTCAGTGATTTATTTGTGAGCTGGACATGGTCAATACACTGTGTGAATGTAGGTCCATTTATCATTCTACAGTTTTTTAATTTGGTTTGAGTCATTTTAAAGTATGTTGAGTTTGTCTGTCTGTCCTTCCCCCCATAACACAAAAATATGTGACCCGTTTCAGGAAACTAGGCCTATGTCGCAGGCCACTACTTCACAGGAGAGGAGAAACGCAAACTTTCACGTTTTTTATAATCAATCCTCAGGTTGTTTTTAAAATATATAATCGATAATATATCAACCGCAACTGTATTTTTCAGTAGGAGAGGGAAAGGCAATGGCTGCCCAAAACTCATGCTAACACCTGACGCGATGTTATCTTTCTTGCTCATTTTTCAAATTAAAAGCCTGAAACTATGTCTGAAGACTGTTGACACCTTGAGGATGCAATAGGAAAAGGAATCTGGTTGATATCCCTTTAAATGGAGCAAAGGCAGGCTATGCAACATGGAGTTTTCAAAATAGAAGCCACTTCCTGGTTTGATTTTCCTCAGGGTTTCGCCTGCAGTATCAGTTCTGTTATACTCAGACAATATTTTGACAGTTTTGGAAACTTTAGAGTGTTCTCTATCCAATACTAAAGTAATGTGCATATATTAGCAACTGAGACTGAGGAGCTGGCCGTTTTACTCTGGGCACCTTTTCATCCAAGCTTCTCAATACTGCCCCTGCAGCCATAAGAAGTTAACTACCTGCAGATTCATGCAGGGTAGTAACGTCATGTGTTGGGATTATGGTTAATTGTTTAGCTAGCTACATGTCTTAACAAAAGACTCTACTATGCAAGTAACTATTTCAGGTGCATTCGTAAATTCAGTCTCTGCTCCTATTTCAGAGCACTCTCGTCTGAGTGTGACGAAGCGAAGAATAACTGATGAATTTACTAACGCTCAACACCTGGTGAATATGGTCGGTGTCAGTAAACGTCGGCAAAAAAAGTGTAAATTGTAGCCAGCACCACAGTTACAGTCACCAACACTCTAGATAACATGAGAACAGCCTAACCAGCTCTGCTGGGGTGAGTAAAATGGTCAGAGTGAGGTGTTCTCTCATTGGTGTCTGGAAGTAGTGGAGGTTAAAGCTGAAGAGGGTGTAGACAAAGAAGAGCTTTCCAGTAGGTACCAAAAAACATTCAAAAGCCATTTTCTCAAAAGTGAGGTTACAAGTTGATCAACTTTCAAAGCAGAATTACTTTCCCATTGTCCCTGAGCTGTAGTGTATGATATATCATTTTCTAGCTCTGTGCCTCTGCTTTTATCCAATGTAAAAAAAAAAATATATATATATATATATATATATATATATATATATATATATATAAAAAAATCCAAAGTTGCTTCATAAGACTGAAATCAAGGTGGTTGGTCAACATATTATATACAGTGTTTACTATATGTCTTGCTCACTCTCACTCTATAACTCGTTGTATTCAGGACGTAAAGTTAATTTCTTTGCAACATTTATTTGCAGTTTTACTTTGGTCTTATTGCAAACAGGATGTATGTTTTTGAAATATTTTTGTAATCTGTACTGATTTCCTTCTTGACTGGGTGGTGTAATTAATAACTTATGGGTTCCCTTCTTTGCGAGGCCTTGGAAAATCTCCCTGGTCATTGTGGTTGAATCTGTATTCACTGCTTAACTGATGGACCTTACAATTATCTGTATGTGTGGGGTGCATGGATGAGGTAGTTATTAAAACTTAAGCACATGTTTTACTCCTGACTCTTTATTTACATTTCCATAACAAAGGGGTTGAATGCTTATTGACTCAAGACATTTCAGCTTTTCATTTTTTATTAATTTGTAAAAACTAAATTCCACTTTAACATTATGGGGTAGTGTGTGTGTGTGTGTGTAGACCAGTGATACATCTCAATTGAATCCGTTTTAAATTCAGTCTGTAACACACGATGTGTAAGTGAAGGAGTGTGAACACTTTCTGAAGGCACTGTAGTGCACTGCTTTGGACCAGAGCCTTATGGGTCTTGTTTAAAAGCAGTTCACCTCATAGGAAATAGGATGGCATTTGAGACACAAAAGGTTGTTTTTGAGAAACCCTTAGGCCCAGTTGGTTATAATAGGATGCGCCAGCAGAGCAAAGCAGTACAAAATGAACAAAACAAAAAATCTAGGCCAACAAACCGGTTTGGTTTCTGCTGACTGACTGTTGTTGGTAGTAAAGTACAGATTCTTTCCTTTTAAGGTGCCTTTCCTTTTTACGGTGCCTTTCCCTTTTAACCTCGGGGATAGGGGGCAGAATTTTCACTTTTGGATTTTTGGATAAATATCGTGCCCAATTTCAACTTCCTGCTACTCATGCCAAGAATATAAGATATGCATATTATTTATAGATTTGAATAGAAAACACTCTGAAGTTTCTAAAACTGTTTGAATCATGTCTGTGAGTATAACAGAACTTATGTAGCAGGCAAAACCCCGAGGACTAACTGTTCAGATTCCCCCCCCCCCCCCCTCTGTTGAATATATTGTCTTTGCCATTGGATATTTAATAGGAACCCGTTTTCAATTCCTACCGCTTCCACACGATGTCGCCAGTGTTTGGAATATGGTTGAAGTTAATTCTTTGTTTATTGAGGAAGTAGGCCAACTCGGAACTGGGGACACATTTGTGAGTTGCGCAAGACGTGAACAGCAGTGCTGGTTTGGTTTTGTTCCTGTATTGAATACAGATTGCCCCGTCTACAATTTGATCGATTATTAACGTTTAAAAATACCTAACGTTGTATTACAAAAGTAGTTTGAAATATTTTGTAGTGACGTTGAAGCAGTTTTTTTTCTGGATCAAACGCGCTTTATAAATGGACATTTTCGATATATATGGACGGAATTAATCGAACAAAAGAACCAATTGTGATGTTTGTGGGACATATTGGAGTGCCAACAAAAGAAGCTCGTTAAAGGTAATGCATATTTTATATTTTATATTTTCAGCCTGCTTCTTTGTTCCCTGCTGGTGCAGATGGATACAGGCGATCAGATAATAACTTCTTATGCTTTCGCCAAAAAGCATTTTTTAAATCTGACATGTTGGCCGGATTCACAACGAGTGTAGCTTTAATTGAGTCTCTTACATGTGTGATTTAATGGAAGTTTCAATTTTATAGCATTTTATTTGAGTCTGGCGCTCTGCATTTCCCCTGGCAATTGGCCAGTTGAGACGCTAGCATCTCCCCTATCCATATTAAGGTGCCTTTCCCTTTTAAGGTGCCTTTCCCTTTTAAGGTGCCTTTCTCCTTTTAAGGTGCCTTTCTCCTTTTAAGGTGCCTTTCTCTTTTTAAGGTGCCTTTCTCCTTTTAAGGTGCCTTTCTCTCTTTAAGGTGCCTTTCTCTCTTTAAGGTGCCTTTCTCTCTTTAAGGTGCCTTTCTCTCTTTAAGGTGCCTTTCTCCTTTTAAGGTGCCTTTCTCTCTTTAAGGTGCCTTTCTCTCTTTAAGGTGCCTTTCTCTCTTTAAGGTGCCTTTCTCCTTTTAAGGTGCCTTTCTCCTTTTAAGGTGCCTTTCTCTTTAACAATTATTTAGTGCTTTCGTTACGACACCATTCTGTATACTTCCGGCCCTTCTTTGGACACTGTGTTAACAACCCTCCAGGCAAGCTTCAATGCCATACAACTCTCCTTCCGTGGCCTCCAATTGCTCTGAAATACAAGTAAAACTAAATGCATGCTCTTCAACCGATCGCTACCTGCACCTACCCGCCTGTCCAACATCACTACTCTGGACGGCTCTGACTTAGAATACGTGGACAACTACAAATACTTAGGTGTCTGGTTAGACTGTAAACTCTCCTTCCAGACCCATATCAAACATCTCCAATCCAAAGTTAAATCTAGAATTGGCTTCCTATTTCGCAACAAAGCATCCTTCACTCATGCTGCCAAACATACCCTTGTAAAACTGACCATCCTACCAATCCTCGACTTTGGCGATGTCATTTACAAAATAGCCTCCAATACCCTACTCAACAAATTGGATGCAGTCTATCACAGTGCAATCCGTTTTATCACCAAAGCCCCATATACTACCCACCATTGCGACCTGTACGCTCTCGTTGGCTGGCCCTCGCTTCATACTCGTCGCCAAACCCACTGGCTCCATGTCATCTACAAGACCCTGCTAGGTAAAGTCCCCCCTTATCTCAACTCGCTGATCACCATAGCATCTCCCACCTATAGCACACGCTCCAGCAGGTATATCTCTCTAGTCACCCCCAAAACCAATTCTTTCTTTGGCCGCCTCTCCTTCCAGTTCTCTGCTGCCAATGACTGGAACGAACTACAAAAATCTCTGAAACTGGAAACACTTATCTCCCTCACTAGCTTTAAGCACCAACTGTCAGAGCAGCTCACAGATTACTGCACCTGTACATAGCCCACCTATAATTTAGCCCAAACAACTACCTCTTTCCCAACTGTATTTAATTTAAATTTATTTATTTATTTTGCTCCTTTGCACCCCATTATTTTTATTTCTACTTTGCACATTCTTCCATTGCAAAACTACCATTCCAGTGTTTCACTTGCTATATTGTATTTACTTTGCCATCATGGCCTTTTTTGCCTTTACCTCCCTTCTCACCACATTTGCTCACATTGTATATAGACTTGTTTATACTGCATTATTGACTGTATGTTTGTTTTACTCCCCATGTGTAACTCTGTGTCGTTGTATCTGTCGAACTGCTTTGCTTTATCTTGGCCAGGTCGCAATTGTAAATGAGAACTTGTTCTCAACTTGCCTACCTGGTTAAATAAAGGTAAAATAAAAAATAAAAAAATAAAAATGTGAAAAGAGGCCTCAGTACTGTAACTGAAGAATGTCACCCAGGCTTTTGTGGAACGAGCACCATTATCCAAATAATCATGTCCTACAGGGACGAACAATGAAGCTGCTCATAAAAACACTAGTTATCTTTACCCCAATACATCCTCTCTGTTCATATTCAGAACAGGCAGTGACCACGAGATAGGGTACGTACTGACTGGGATTTGATTTAGTTTTGCTCTCGGGTTTCAACTGCGGCGTTTTTTCTTTTTTTCTTTTTTGAGTTCTCACTCGGCACAGCTTGAGTTGAAGAGGGCTGGTTAACGTTTGATTGCAATGGTCAGATTCCCAGATTGCACTTTTGTATTGGACTGCAATGCATCTATAGTCAGAAACAAGAACAGTTTCCCAACACTGATAATTGTAAGTCTGGCTGTGTTTAACGTTAAGTCAATTTTTAAAATTTCACTTCGGCTAACTCAATTCACTTTAATTAAGGTTGTTCCTTCCTGCCTGCTTTAAACCCCGACATACTTTGTTTGCATGATGATGAGGTTAACCTGCTCTGTTGTTGTGGTGATCACGTTAACCTGCTCTGTTGTCATGGTGATTCGCCTATCCAGAGGGCATGTGAGGTGTCTGGCTTCTCCTCTAATGTATTAACTGCTGTTCTGTGTGGTGCTCTGGGTACCTGATAACACGGTGGGGGGGTGTGGCTTATCCCCCCTGAGCACACTGTAATGATTCGGTGGTGATTCCCCCTGAGCAGACTGTAATGAGTCGGTGGTGATTCTCCCTGAGCAGACTGTAATGAGTCGGTGGTGATTCCCCCTGAGCAGACTGTAATGAGTCGGTGGTGATTCCCCCTGAGCAGACTGTAATGATTCGGTGGTGATTCCCCCTGAGCAGACTGTAATGAGTCGGTGGTGATTCCCCCTGAGCAGACTGTAATGAGTCGGTGGTGATTCCCCCTGAGCAGACTGTAATGAGTCGGTGGTGATTCCCCCTGAGCAGACTGTAATGAGTCGGTGGTGATTCCCCCTGAGGAAACACTGTAATGATTCAGTGGTGATTCCCCCTGAGCACACTGTAATGATTCGGTGGTGATTCCCCCTGAGCACACTGTAATGAGTCAGTGGTGATTCCCCCTGAGCACACTGTAATGAGTCAGTGGTGATTCCCCCTGAGCACACTGTAATGAGTCGGTGGTGATTCCCCCTGAGCACACTGTAATGAGTCGGTGGTGACTCCCCCTGAGCACACTGTAATGAGTCGGTGGTGATTCCCCCTGAGCACACTGTAATGATTCGGTGGTGATTCCCCCTGAGCACACTGTAATGAGTCGGTGGTGATTCCCCCTGAGCACACTGTAATGAGTCGGTGGTGATTCCCCCTGAGCACACTGTAATGAGTCGGTGGTGATTCCCCCTGAGCAGACTGTAATGAGTCAGTGGTGATTCCCCCTGAGCAGACTGTAATGAGTCAGTGGTGATTCCCCATGAGCAGACTAATGAGTCGGTGGTGACTCCCCCTGGGCAGACTAATGAGTCGGTGGTGACTCCCCCTGAGCACACTGTAATGAGTCGGTGGTGATTCCCCCTGAGCAGACTAATGAGTCGGTGGTGATTCCCCCTGAGCAGACTAATGAGTCGGTGGTGACTCCCCCTGAGCAGACTGTAATGAGTCAGTGGTGATTCCCCCTGAGCAGACTGTAATGATTCGGTGGTGATTCCCCCTGAGCAGACTAATGAGTCGGTGGTGACTCCCCCTGAGCAGACTAATGAGTCGGTGGTGACTCCCCCTGAGCAGACTAATGAGTCGGTGGTGACTCCCCCTGAGCACACTATAATGAGTCAGTGGTGATTCCCCCTGAGCAGACTGTGCAATGAGAATCATGCTCTACTGACCTGTCACAGGAATGACAAAATCCCATAGTACTATTCCTGATAGTACTATCTAGAATAGTACTATCAGTGTACACACGCGTACTTGCCTCCTACTGTGGTCATTCCGTCTCCAGTCTTCACTGAGTCATCCATACATCAATTGTCTTAAATCATTTATTTATTAACTAAGTGATTCACAGAAATGCATAAACAAACAAAGTCAATATGGTTACAAGAAATGATAGGAGAATGTGCCCCTAGTGGGCTAAACCGGTATTGCAGCTTGGTGGACAAAACGGGGCGTGGGGGTCAGCTGAGAAGTCACCACAGAGTTGATAATTATAACAATTTAAATACTAATCCTTTACACATGAACGCTCACTCATTCGGGAGCAATTGCAATCAATCAATATATTTATACGCTCAGTGTGTCGTCTTGATGGCTGGTGAAAAGTTTGTTTCTTTTGTAGAATTGTCTCTCTCTCTGTCTATCTCTCTGTCTCTCTCCCTGTCTCTCTGTCTCTCTCTGTCTCTCTGTCTCTCTGTCTCTCTGTCTCTCTGTGTCTCTGTGTCTGTGTGTTAGAGTAGATGTTTTGGCGGTTGTCGTTCTTCCCGTTCAATGAACCCGAATTCCTAGGTGCAGACTAGTAATTAATATCAAAGACTTGTTCTTATTCTGTCGGTATCGTTTAACCACGTGGTATGATTAAAAGATTCAGCAATGGTCTACAACCTTCGTCCTCTCCTAATGGAGAAAAACATGGTCTGGTGATAATTTCTCAGTTGGGTTTTTATTTGGAAGTGCAGAAAAGGGGCTGTCCCAGGATGTTTGACCCTAACTGGGCTCAGGGGCGGTCCTCTGATTTAGTTAACTCCAATTCCCTTGGAGTTTTCCTTCATTAAACAGTCCAAAATCACATTGTAAAATTGTGTAAACAGTGTCATACTCAATCATTCATCTTATACAACAATTAGATGTAAACCTCATATCTGAGGCTATTATATAAACATTGTTATGGTAATGTGGCCACACCGTCTCCCATGAGCTTCCCCAAGTTGTAACAAACGGACCAGTTCGTAGCTGGATTCTTCACCGATCTTTTATACCTTCTCCGGAACATGAAATTTGTTCGGCCCTTGAGTTTTGTGAGGTGGAAGAAATTCCTTTGTTCTCTATGAAACTTCACTCTGTCTCTTATACTGTGTGGCCATGAGGAGATCCTCAGGAATTTACGACCTCTCTCTCTGACCACAGCAGCCTAGTTGAAGGAGGAAAGGGGGAGGCAGGGAGCTTGCTGTACCCAAACAGGGCAACGTCATGACAGTAGGGTACTTCTTTCTCCTGGCGATGCAACAGATCAACAGGTCTTTTGAAGCCTCCTGCTCGGTCCACTAATGAGAGAGAGAGAGAGAGAGAGACGCACCCAGGAGCACGTGGACTGTGTGTGTGTGTGTGTGTGTGTACTCAACATGTGTATGATCCTAACTGTTCTCCTTCTGGCTCCTCTCTCCAGGCGGTTTCTCTGTGGTGTTCCTGGCCCGGACACAGAGTGGCATGCGCTGCGCTCTCAAGAGGATGTACGTCAACAATGTCCCTGACCTCAACATCTACAAGAGAGAGATCACTATTATGGTGGGCATAGAGTGTGAGAGACTGTGTGTGTGTGTGTGTTTGCACCTTAACACGATTACTTGACTTAGGACTGTGACTGTCATTTGAATTTCTGTTATTGGCCAGCCAAATCATTTGTAAAGAATTGTAATGTCTTTTTATAAATGTATTTTTTCTTCAAATCAGCAGATGTCACAAAGTGTTTATACAGAAACCCAGACTAAAACCCACAAAGGACTGTGGTCACCGTAATAACCGTTCAATGCACATTTTCTCCGCTCCTGACTGCATGTGCTGCCAAAGAAATATAATGAATAAAACAGGCGTAACCCATTCCAGTCAATGATGGCATAATGGGTCGGACTGGCGGACATCGTGAGTGTACCAATGGGAGCAAAGCAGGAAGTAAACACCAGAAGTGGACCCATCAGTATGTGCTGTGATTTATTTATTTAAAAATAAAAAATGTATTCAAGTGAATGGACATTAAAGGGACACATCAGTTTTAAAAAGTAAAATATATTTAAACTTTCATTTGACTAGGCGAGTCAGTTAAGAACAAATACTTATTTACAATGACTGCCTAGGAACAGTAACCCGGACGACGCTGGGCCAATTGTGGCGCCGCCCTATGGGACTCCCAATCACGGCCGGATATGATTCAGCCTGGATTCGAACCAGGGACTGTAGTGAAGCCTCTTGCACTGTGATGCAGTACCTTAGACCCCTGCACCACTCTTGAGCCCAGTTAGAGGTAGACTCAGAGAAATTACGACACAAAATAAAGATAATAATAATAATAATAATAATAATAATAGATCAGCGATTTCTTCTACAACAATGCTAGGCTCGATTTCTCGGCTGTTTTGATCCCCGTACCACGCCGTTAAGCGAACCCTTGCAGATACGGTGTGAGAGCGAAGTCTCACTCATCTGCGTTTCTGCTCGTGGCAACGTCATTTCTCTGAGTCTACCTTTTTGTTTTTCCCACATTTGAATGAACATTCTACATTAGCGTGGAACCTTGCTTGTTTCGGCAAAGGAGCAACAACGTTTCATTCTCGTTAAGTCTGTTAGTGCAGAAAGGGACTCAACCACTTGAATGCCATTAGCTGTTCGTTCCACAATTTATATATATTTTTTAAACGGTTGACATTTTATTTTGATGATGGTCTTTCGTCCGTAACTGTTGGTAATACAGTAATTGTGACAGCCTTAGCTTGAATGTTTTACGCCATCCAGAAAATCCACTTGTTATTTGAACTGAATTATCTCAAAATGTCCATAAACAAAGACCTTTCTTCTGAAACTTGTTATTCTATTCTTCTTCTGAGAAATGACGGGGCTTTCATGAGAGAAATTGCCAAGAAACATAAGATCTCATGTAACGCTGTGAACTACTCCCTTCACAGAACAGAACAAACTGGCCCTAACCAGAATAGAAAGAGTAGGAGGCCCCGGTGCACAACTGAGCAAGAGGACAAGTACATTAGTGTGTAGTTTGAGAAACAGACGCCTCACTAGTCCTCAACTGGCAGCTTCATCTCAATGTCAACAGTGAAGATGCGACTCCGGGATGCTGGCTTTCTTGGTAGAGGATTAAGATGGGTGAAAGAACACACTGGACAGAGGAAGACTAATAAAAAAAATGTGTTATGGACAGACGAATCTAAGTTTGAGGTGTTCGGATCACAAAGAAGAACATTTTGTGAGATGAAGAAAAGATGCTGGAGGAGTGATTGACGCCATCTGTCAAGCATGGTGGAGGCAATGTGATGGTCTGGGGGTGATGGTCTGGGGGTGCTTTGGTGGTGGTAAAGTGGGAGATTTGTACAGGGTAGAAGGGATCTTGAAGGAAGGAAGGCTATCATTCCATTTTGCAACACCAGACCCTGTGGACGGCGCTTAATTGGAGCCAATTCCTCCTACAACTGGACAATAACCCAAAAGCACAGCTCCAAACTATGCAATAACTATTTGGGGAAGAAGCAGTCGGCTGGTATTTTGTCTGTGCTGGCCACTCCATTATAGTCTCAGGTTTTCAACTCTATTGAGCTGTTGTGGGAGCAGCTTGACCGTATGGTACGTAGGAGGTGCCCATCAAGCCAATCCAACTTGTGGGAGGTGCTTCAGGAAGCATGGGGTGTAACTGTAACTACCGTAGATGTGAGGTGACTGTAACTACCGTAGATGTGAGGTGGCTGTAACTGTAACTACCGTAGATGTGAGGTGGCTGTGACTGTGACTACCGTAGATGTGGGGTGGCTGTAACTGTGACTACCGTAGATGTGAGGTGGGTGTGGCTGTAACTACCGTAAATGTGAGGTGGCTGTGACTACCGTAGATGTGAGGTGGCTGTGACTACCGTAGATGTGAGGTGGCTGTAACTGTAACTACCGTAGATGTGAGGTGGCTGTGACTACCGTAGATGTGAGGGGGCTGTAACTACCGTAGATGTGAGGTGGCTGTAACTGTAACTACCGTAGATGTGAGGTGGCTGTGACTACCGTAGATGTGAGGGGGCTGTAACTACCGTAGATGTGAGGTGGCTGTAACTACCGTAGATGTGAGTGGGCTGTAACTACCGTAGATGTGAGGGGCTGTAACTACTGTAGATGTGAGGGGGCTGTAACTACTGTAGATGTGAGGTGGCTGTAACTGTAACTACCGTAGATGTGAGGTAACTGTAACTACTGTAGATGTGAGGTGGCTGTGACTAACTACCGTAGATGTGAGGTGGCTGCAACTACCGTAGATGTGAGGTGGCTGTGACTGTAACTACCGTAGATGTGAGGTGGCTGTGACTGTAACTACCGTAGATGTGAGGTGGCTGTAACTACCGTAGATGTGAGGTGGCTGTGACTACCGTAGATGTTAGTTGGCTGTGACTACCGTAGATGTGAGTTGGCTGTGACTACCGTAGATGTGAGGTGGCTGTGACTACCGTAGATGTGAGGTGGCTGTAACTACCGTAGATGTGAGGTGGCTGTAACTACCGTAGATGTGAGGTGGCTGTGACTACCGTAGATGTGAGGTGGCTGTGACTACCGTAGATGTGAGGTGGCTGTAACTGTAACTACCGTAGATGTGAGGTGGCTGTAACTGTAACTACCGTAGATGTGAGGTGGCTGTGACTACCGTAGATGTGAGATGGCTGTGACTACCGTAGATGTGAGGTGGCAGTGACTACCGTAGATGTGAGGTGGCTGTGACTACCGTAGATGTGAGGTGGCTGTAACTACCGTAGATGTGAGGTGGCTGTAACTACCGTAGATGTGAGGTGGCTGTGACTACCGTAGATGTGAGGTGGCTGTGACTACCGTAGATGTGAGGTGGCTGTAACTGTAACTACCGTAGATGTGAGGTGGCTGTAACTGTAACTACCGTAGATGTGAGGTGGCTGTGACTACCGTAGATGTGAGATGGCTGTGACTACCGTAGATGTGAGGTGGCTGTGACTACCGTAGATGTGAGGTGGCTGTGACTACCGTAGATGTGAGGTGGCTGTGACTACCGTAGATGTTAGTTGGCTGTAACTACCGTAGATGTGAGGTGGCTGTAACTGTAACTACCGTAGATGTGAGGTGGCTGTAACTGTAACTACCGTAGATGTGAGGTGGCTGTAACTGTAACTACCATAGATGTGAGGTGACTGTAACTACCGTAGATGTGAGGTGGCTGTAACTGTAACTACCGTAGATGTGAGATGGCTGTGACTACCGTAGATGTGAGGTGGCTGTGACTGTCACTACCGTAGATGTGATGGGGCTGTAACTGTAACTACCGTAGATGTGAGGTGGCTGTAACTACCGTAGATGTGAGGTGGCTGTGACTGTGACTACCGTAGCTGTAACTGTAACTACCGTAGATGTGAGGTGGCTGTGACTGTGACTACCGTAGCTGTAACTGTAACTACCGTAGATGTGAGGTGGCTGAGACTGTGACTACCGTAGCTGTAAATGTGACTACCGTAGATGTGAGGTGACTGTGACTACCGTAGATGTGAGGTGGCTGTAACTACCGTAGATGTGAATGTGACTACCGTAGATGTGAGGTGACTGTGACTACCGTAGATGTGAGGTGGCTGTAACTACCGTAGATGTGAGGTGGCTGTGACTGTGACTACTGTAGCTGTAACTGTAACTACCGTAGATGTGAGGTGACTGTGACTACCGTAGCTGTAACTGTGACTACCGTAACTGTGACTACCGTAGATGTGAGGTGGCTGTAACTACCGTAGATGTGAGGTGGCTGTAACTACCGTAGATGTGAGGTGGCTGTAACTGTAACTACCGTAGATGTGAGGTGGCTGTGACTGTGACTACCGTAGCTGTAACTGTGACTACCGTAGATGTGAGGTGGCTGAAACTACCGTAGATGTGAGGTAGCTGTAACTGTGACTACCGTAGATGTGAGGTAGCTGTAACTGTGACTACCGTAGATGTGAGGTAGCTGTAACTGTGACTACCGTAGATGTGAGGTGGCTGTGGCTGTAACTACCGTACATGTGAGGTGGCTGTAACTGTAACTACCGTAGATGTGAGTTGGCTGTAACTACCGTAGATGTGAGTTGGCTGTAACTACCGTAGATGTGAGGTGGCTGTAACTACCATAGATGTGAGGTGGCTGTAACTACCGTAGATGTGAGGTGACTGTAACTACCGTAGATGTGAGGTGGCTGTAACTACCGTAGATGTGAGGTGGCTGTAACTACCGTAGATGTGAGGTGGCTGTAACTACCGTAGATGTGAGGTGGCTGTAACTACCGTAGATGTGAGGTGGCTGTGACTACCGTAGATGTGAGGTGGCTGTAACTACCGTAGATGTGAGGTGGCTGTAACTACCGTAGATGTGAGGTGACTGTAACTACCGTAGATGTGAGGTGGCTGTAACTGTAACTACCGTAGATGTGAGGTGGCTGTAACTACCGTAGATGTGAGGTGACTGTAACTACCGTAGATGTGAGGTGGCTGTAACTGTAACTACCGTAGATGTGAGGTGGCTGTAACTACCGTAGATGTGAGGTGGCTGTAACTGTGACTACCGTAGATGTGAGGTGGCTGTGGCTGTAACTACCGTAGATGTGAGGTGGCTGTAACTACCCTAGATGTGAGGTGGCTGTGACACACTGGGACAGGACGTGAACACTAAGAAACAAAGACCAACACCTGATGGTTGGACTGATGACGGACTTCACTTCTATGAGGAGAATAAGCCCCCAATGTCCTCAATCCACAGTAGATTGAGGGAACAATAAAAACATTTGAATCCATTTTAGAATAAGGCTGTAACGTAGCAAAATGTGGAATAAGTCAAGGGGTCTGAATACTTTCCGAATGCACTGTATCGATCTCTTAGAATGCCCTCCTCCTTCTGCAGAAAGAGCTGTCAGGTCATAAGAACATAGTGAACTACCTGGACTCTACCATCAACTCCGTAGGGGACAGTGTCTGGGAGGTCCTTATCCTCATGGAGTACTGTAAAGGTAGGAGATTTGGGTCCCCCCCCCTCTTCCGTTTTCATACAGTTGTTCGGTCCGGTAAAGTCATTTTTAAAGTTGAACACACAGATACAAATATACTTCCGAGTTCAACAAATATTCCTGTGATTTTTCTCTTCTTATTGACCCTGGATTGTAACTTAAACAGTCTCCTTCTCCTCTCTCACCCACTACCTCATTCTCCCCCTCTTTTTCACTCTCCTGTCCCTCCCCCATCTCCTCTCTCCCCCTCTCCTTCACCCCCCCCCTTTCTCCTCCCTTCTCCTTTCTCTTCCCCCTTCCTCCCCCCAGCTGGTCAGGTAGTGAAGCAGATGAATCAGCGTCTCCATATAGGGTTTACGGAGCCGGAGGTGTTGACCATCTTCACTGATACCTGTGAGGCTGTGGCCAGGCTGCATCAGTGTAGAACCCCTGTCATACACAGGGACCTGAAGGTAAGGAGAAGAAACACACACACACACACACACACACACACACACACACACACACACACACACACACACACACACACATCAGTGTAACACACCTCATACACAGGGACCTCAAGGTAAGGAGAAGAAACAGACCTCGGTCCTTCTCGCTCCTCTCTACTCTCTCCTTGACCACATAATTTGTGTTTCTCTGTTCTGTATAGTTTTCCTTCTACTCATTGTCCACCTCTCAATGCTCCTCTTCCTCTGTCATATTCTCTCTTCCTCTTCATCCTTGACCCCTTCTCCCCCTCCTCTTCCTATCGTCTGCCACAATGCGCTTATCCTTAATCCCCCCCTCTACCTCCACCTTCCTCCATCTTCCTAACACGGGGTCTGCCCAGCCTGTCCTAACACGGGGGTCTGCCCAGCCTGTCCTAACACGGGGGTCTGCCCAGCCTGTCCTAACACGGGGGTCTGCCCAGTTAGGGTTAGAGTACAGGTTAGAGTACAGGTTAGAGTACAGGTTAGGGTTAGAGTACAGGTTAGGGTTAGAGTACAGGTTAGGGTTAGAGTACAGGTTAGGGTTAGAGTACAGGTTAGGGTTAGAGTACAGGTTAGGGTTAGAGTACAGGTTAGGGTTAGAGTACAGGTTAGGGTTAGAGTACAGGTTAGGGTTAGAGTACAGGTTAGGGTTAGAGTACAGGTTAGGGTTAGAGTACAGGTTAGGGTTAGAGTACAGGTTAGGGTTAGAGTACAGGTTAGGGTTAGAGTACAGGTTAGGGTTAGAGTACAGGTTAGGGTTAGAGTACAGGTTAGGGTTAGGATTAGAGTACAGGTTAGGGTTAGGATTAGAGTACAGGTTAGGGTTAGGGTTAGGGTTAGAAGCTAGGGTTAGGGTTAGAAGCTAGGTTTAGGGTTAGGGTTAGAAGCTAGGGTTAGGGTTAGGGTTAGAAGCTAGGGTTAGGGTTAGGGTTAGAAGCTAGGGTTAGGGTTAGAAGCTAGGTTTAGGGTTAGGGTTAGAAGCTAGGGTTAGGGTTAGGGTTAGAAGCTAGGGTTAGGGTTAGAAGCTAGGTTTAGGGTTAGGGTTAGAAGCTAGGGTTAGGGTTAGGGTTAGAAGCTAGGTTTAGGGTTAGTTTTAGGGTTAGAAGCTAGGTTTAGGGTTAGAAGCTAGGGTTAGGGTTAGAAGCTAGGTTTAGGGTTAGGGTTAGAAGCTAGGGTTAGGGTTAGGGTTAGAAGCTAGGTTTAGGGTTAGAAGCTAGGTTTAGGGTTAGAAGCTAGGTTTAGGGTTAGAAGCTAGGTTTAGGGTTAGAAGCTAGGGTTAGAAGCTAGGGTTAGAAGCTAGGGTTAGGTTTAGGGTTAGAAGCTAGGTTTAGGGTTAGGTTTAGGGTTAGAAGCTAGGTTTAGGGTTAGGTTTAGGGTTAGGGTTAGAAGCTAGGTTTAGGGTTAGTTTTAGGGTTAGAAGCTAGGTTTAGGGTTAGAAGCTAGGTTTAGGGTTAGAAGCTAGGTTTAGGGTTAGAAGCTAGGTTTAGGGTTAGAAGCTAGGTTTAGGGTTAGAAGCTAGGTTTAGGGTTAGAAGCTAGGTTTAGGGTTAGAAGCTAGGTTTAGGGTTAGAAGCTAGGTTTAGGGTTAGGGTTAGAAGCTAGGTTTAGGGTTAGGGTTAGAAGCTAGGTTTAGGGTTAGGGTTAGAAGCTAGGTTTAGGGTTAGGGTTAGAAGCTAGGTTTAGGGTTAGGGTTAGAAGCTAGGTTTAGGGTAACTTTTAGGGTTAGAAGCTAGGTTTAGGGTTAGGGTTAGAAGCTAGGTTTAGGGTTAGAAGCTAGGTTTAGGGTTAGAAGCTAGGGTTAGGGTTAGAAGCTAGGGTTAGG